>NC_060213.1:78647500-78947500 GCF_021130785.1 Homalodisca vitripennis
TCGTTTTCAAGTAACACCTCGTCACGCAAGCTGAGTGAAACGTCTCCTTTTTGACAATACCGTTTAAAACAGTGTTTAATATATGCGAATGATGTCCACCGCGTACGTGGGTGCAGTAGAATCCTAAGATTAAAAATAAAACACTGTAATTGGGGATGATGGATCCCGTAAACTCTAACCTATAGCGGCATCTCTAAGCCCTTGATTGTCCAATCTAACTTCTTCATCACGCCTCTTTCTAGGAGAAATTTTTATTATTTTCCCTTGTACATATCGTTGGGACTTCATCAATAAAAGAGAGAGTTTTCGCGTAATTTAATCTGCATTGACAGAGAGCAAAAAAATGACAGTAAAATGTGGTTTATGGCGGGGTTTTGGAACAACTTGATGACTGTCCTGTAAATAACCCACCCTTTGACCATTTCTAGATAACGGGCCAAATGGACACAGTAGGAATACCGGGGGAGTATAGAAACTATCCACCTATTATCTATCGTCACCATGTTTGCCCCTATTTGTAGCGTAGGCGCCGACCGCCATTCCCGTATTGAGCCTATGAAAAACTGGCTACCCACTTCACCGTCTGGGTATCACCGGACCGCTACGACTAAGAAGAACGCTATCTCGTTTACATTAAGTACATAAATCCTCTGTCTGGTCTGATCTGCTGCGGCTGAACTGTAAAATCTGCTGCTGCTAAATAATCTGATCTGCTGCTCCTGCTGGTGGCCTCTGGTCTGCTTGTGATGCGATCTTGGAATGATAAATAACTTAAATTATCAGGAGAGTTACTTCTTAGAATTGTTTCAAACTGCGTAATATACAACTTAAACTATTCAAACAGTCTGTAATTCGGAAATTAAAATCCAGTTTTTAAAGGGTTTTTGCGATGCTTGCAACGCAACGAAATCTGGTTTCTGCATCCGAAATAAAATATAATTTGCAAGAACTGTTGGTTTTGGCCATGTGGAAAAGGCTAAAACCCAATGAGGTATCAACACCCCTTGTCCTTCAATTTTAAAAAAGTGGACATAAAATTTCCTTACGTGATTTCTTTTTCGCCCCAAAAGGAAGTGAGTTGAAGAAGAATATTTGTATTTACGTATTTTTATTTAAAAAAAAAAATGGCCACATAATTGGTCGGTTATTAGGTTAAAAAGATTTTTTTATTGGGTTGTGGGCGGCTCCGTAAGGTTAGAAACAAACTTTAACACTGAACACAAGCATATACAATTAAGTTCCGTCCACCCATTTCTGTGGCAGAGGGGCAATCTTATCATGACTCCGATTTGACGGTTTCGTACATAATCAACCCCAAGTGCGGAATCATATCTGAAACCAGTCCTGTTGCTGTACAGCTAAAATGCGATGCTGAACTCCCTTTTATGGTGACCACTGCTGGTCTGTCTCCTGACTCTAAGGGACGGTTGCAAACGCTGCGGACACTCGACTCCTTTCACCAACTAAGACGTCCCTATATTTTGTTCATGAAGACTTGGGGGAAAACGCTCCAGCTTCACACTTGATCGCGTAACGCAAGGTTTCTCAACGTGTTCGGCAAGGCCGGACGCGCGAAAACCCTCGACTCGTGCCGTACCTGAAGTTTCTCTGATTTTTTTTTTTTCACTAGGCGGTTTGTGAACTTTCAGGTAAGATTCCTCCCATACACTATGTTTGCCCGGCAATGAACTATGGTTTAGAAAGTTTGAACCCCTGGTTTTCTCTAGGCACATCTCAAATCGTAAGAAAAAATTTTTAATAAGCGTTAATATCTAACCGTCCTTTGAAAAGAACGGGTTGTTTATCCCTAAAAAAAAAAAACTTTTGGGTTAGTCCCTAAAAATAACGGTTGGGTAACTCTGAAAAAACTGTGGTTACACTGAAAAGAAATGTTGTTTTTACATTGAGAAAGAACTATTGTTTATCCCTGAAAAAAAAAAAAAAAAAACAATAAAAAAAAAAAAAAAAAAAAAAAAAAAACTGTTGGGGTTAGTCCTGAAAAAGACTTTTGGGGTTAACTCTAAAAAGAACTGTTAGTTTCCCTGAACAAACTGTTGAAGCCTCAGAATGTTTTTTAGCTTCTGAGAAAATATTTGCGTAGCTAGATTTAAGAACGAAATAAATAAAAAAAAACAATACGAAAAAAATATTAGACTCTCCACCGACCGCTGCGGAAAGGGGCCGAGCTTCGCGTATTAGCCGGCGCGGGGTATCTTACAGACTAAACTGCCCTCTCCACACCCCACCCAACGCTTGGTGAGCCCCCTTCGTACGGGTCGGAGCACAAAATCGTAATAATGTATTTTTTAATTCGGCCAATAATTAAAATCCAAACTCCCCAAATTTTTAAATTTTCTTTCAAAGACCAAATATTATCGTACATCAACTTACTTAGTGATGAAATAATTATTTTGATAAGCATATAAAATAAACGCGTTTAAAATTTAAATTTCCCCAAAATTATGCAAGAATTTTTAAAATAAAAATATTATTGTTTGTCCCCCTAGCTCGACATAGAATAGATAGAGTGTGTCCCGGGCGAACTTTTTTGTAGTATTTATAAGATTTTCCGCAATTAATCAGAAAATTGTTTCCTGGTTCTACCTATTATAGTTTAGCCACGTACGCAAAAATAATAACTTTCTTATGGTTGATTTTTTAAACCTTGTGTCCGAAAAAGACAAATATCTTACGAACCCTAAAAAGTTCCAATATAACTTAAGCCCTATCTTTTCTTGCGATAAAGGTAAGCTTTCGAAGGGTGAAAGCATGTTTTAAAAAATCGTCCAGTAGTGTTTTGGACCTATTCATTACAAACAAACATACAAACTCAGTTTCCTCTTTATAAATATTAAAGTTTAAATATATAAGGGAGTAATAAAATTGGTTTTCATATATGTAAACATAGATACGTTTTTTGTGGTTTCTCTCTCCGCAAAATTTGATCAGCTATTCCTCCCCATCGTGATGCTGCGAACTTAAATGCCGATGAAGGCGTCTTGGATACGTGACTACTCGTATGGTCAAAAGAATCCGATACCTTTTGGGAGAACTCAGTACCTTTTTAAAAACAACTGTTATCGGGATCAATTCATCAAAGGGTCTCTCGTCACGTAAATTTCTTCATCTTCCCCTAGAGTACATTTTAGAGCTCGGAAGGAAGAGGTTTCTCCTATTTCGGGCCCAAAAAATTTACAAAACCTGCCTTCCCAAGTTGGCCTCAAAAGTTCTAGTCAACTACTTCATTTAAAAAAGTATAAAAACCTAAATTATTTGAGTAAAATTTTTAGTTCCTGTACAGTAGCCATGTTAATTATTGTAAGGAGGTTGATTTGAATGTAGTATGTAATGTTACTAATTTAAATGATAGTATTTTGCTATGTTGTAGAATAGACTCGAGTTTTTCTTAAAGAAGTTTGTATACGGAAAAGGGCTCAAAGAAAAAGACATTATATAAAAGACGTTTAAAAATTGTATAAATGGCATACCTGATTTAAAAATTTCAATAAACAGTGAATCGCAAAAAGTTGTAACTTGCTTGCTCCGCCTCCGGACTCGAACCCGGATCACCTCACTGTGCCTGAATTCTACCAAAATTTAAAACACATTGAAAAAATTGTAATATATATTATATAATACTATTTCCCCTTTTTGCCATTCTTAATTTTTTATGAAATTAAATAAGGCTATTGCCATTTATACAATTTAATTAAATAAAAGTCGTTTGACATCTTTGGTCTTCCGATCATATTGTTAGTTTGCTTATTTAAACGCATATGTGGGGGACAGATACAGCCAAAGACAAAATAATTGAATCGGGAAAAGTAACGCAGGCTGTGGTAATGTAGCACATTTTCCACGCCGGCCCAATGAGAGATCCGTTTCACTCCCCGGAGCAAGGACTTTTTGCGATTCAATGTTTTATTTTGAAATTATATATATAGATATAATATATATATATATATATATAATATAATACTATATAAATACAAAGGCTTCTGAGAAAGAACTTAGAATCGAGCCGATAGTAATGTAACAATTAAACATTTAAAAAATTTAATCTATGTGTTCCCCCTTATTTATTTAAAATTGTATATACGTGTAATATATTAATATAAATATGAAATGTATGAATTTTAGAAGGTACAACCAAAAAAATCTCTTCAGAACTTTTTACTGATTATAAAAAGCATCCTTCTGCCTTTGGGATTGGGACCTTTTTTCCACTTTTTGTGATATCTGACCCCTCAATGTACAGGTAAAACGCTTCTGTATAGTACACGCTTGCTCTAATTTTAAATATTGGAATTATTAGAGGTTATAGATGGTTGCATGGTCCTTTTATAATAATGGTGCTCTTTAAATATGTACTCTTATATGAACAATAATTTCTAATTATTTTCTTAGATTATCCTAAATATATAATTTTACTCCTGGAAAAGGACAGACAACTTACCCCAAATTTTTTAATGAAGATCTTTGAGGGAATTTTGGCTTAATTTTAACTGCACCAGGTGAATTTTTGGGTTTAAAAAATATTTACCGGATAAGGATTGTTTCACTCACATAATCGAACAAGTTTTGATACAATCACTATATGAAGTACTAGAAACTATATGTTTTGTGTGTGTTGTGTTTGTGTGTACTGTTAGCGCCAATTGTCGAACACAGTATACCAAAAGCTATACTCGTAAAACCGGGGAAATTGTACATTAATTTTCCCTTTATGTCTATTACTTATAATTAAAGAAACGTTAGATTATTTCACATATACGTGACTATAAGATGCAAACACATATACTGAAAATGTTACGAAAAACTGGATAATTAAATATCTAATTAAAAGCTGACAATAAGAACTCACCTATAGGAAAGCCAATACAGAGGCCTAAAAAAATAAGGCAACTAATCCCTATGTTATTGAATTCAGGGTATCCAGGTGTGAACACAATTCATTTTTTAGAATACTTTTTAATTTGTTTGAAAGTATGCTGATACTAGAATTTAAATTTTAAGAACCAACATATAATGCGTTAGTTGTGTGTATATCTTGTGTATGTAAATTTAATAAAACGTAATACATTTTTTGTACAATTTTCATGTAATACTCCCTCAAAAAACATCAATCAGGTTGGATATTAAGCCACGAATTTTTTTGAATAACTAAAGAGGTAGATTTAATTTATTAAACTCCAAGAGTGGAAGAGAGACAATTCGCTGTATCACTTTTTAGTTCACAGGATAAGTATTTTAATTATTTACCAACGTCCTATTACCCATTCAATGAACCCAAAATTTTTGGCTCGTCCAAAAAACCCCATTTGTATCTAACCTACCCAAAATATCACCTTCTCTGCCAGTGTCATGAATGTAATAATGAAGAACTTATAATTTAGATTTTAAACTCATTAACTAATACATATTCTTTAACTTTTAACCCTGTTTCTATTATTATACGATAACACAACTAACTAAATGATTTTTTCCTCTGGCCTAATAAACGCCTTTTGCCAAAATACTAATTATTTTCTGGATATATTTAAATTATATCAAATTTGAAAGTTGTTTCATACAAACGCACCAATGCTCGCCCTGAATTTCCTGCTTCCCGGGAAAAAGTGTGGGCGAATTGTCATTTTCTTCTTCCATCATTCACTGATTCGATAAAATCAAGAGTCCCCCTTTCAAAATCCCCATGAACATTAGCAACCTGAGCTGTGCGTAGAATTTGGGTGAATATTAAATCTTTTCTCCTCCGTCACGTAAAGGAAACAAACTGGAATAACTTCATTCATTATAATATTCATTATTATGATCTTTGAAGTAACATCCCAAAAAATTGGGCAATTCCTCTTACAATTTTTACTAAATTTTAGGTTTCTTCTCGCTTTATGTTATCAGATCTAAGTTATCCTTTCACAATCACATTGAAAAAGTTTCTTGAAAGATGGACCCGTAGAACAATTTAATCTAAAGTAAAATTTCCGTTTTAAAAACTAACTATATTTGTTCAGAACTAAAGTTCTCAATCGTCATCAGATTCCTCACAAAACGAGACTACAAAACCAGTTATTACTTGAAAATTACTATTTTAGTATTTCCAAACGCATGTAACTGTTAGGCTCTTTTATTTCAAAAACTAATATCCATTTTCGATTGACTTTCTTATAAAAAGTCGATGTTCGTTGTTTTCTTTCCAGTATTAAACGTTTCTTCTAAAAATAAACCTTTAAAATTTCCATATAAAAATACTCAGGCAACGTAATAGGGGAATTTTTTTTTATAAAAAACCTCCACAGCCCCCATTAAAGGAAAAATTACCTTCCCGTAGTGCGAGTAGTCAAAACCTTTTATAAATATAACATTTGAAACAGTTTCTTCCCAATACTGGGGGGGGCCCTGGGAATAATCTTTTCAGCATCTTTTGCATTTCGTTATTATTAACAAAATTCTACTGAAAGTGATTTTTCACAAGATAATGTTTTCCTACTGTGTACAGCTTTCTTGAACATTGCTTTTACGCAAGGCCAAACTCAAGAGGTCCCCGAACTCAAAACACTGAGTCTGGGGTCAAACTATAATAACGGTTTTGATAACTGTCAAATGTTCACAATCTTCAAAAGTTTTTAATTAGTGACCTAACTGATACGATTGATTAGACCTTTTTTTAAACCTGTATCACAAATAGTTTTAAGTAAATTTCTTAAAAAACATAAAAAAATAAATAAGAAAATCTATATATTAAAATAAGATTATTTTATATTAAAATTAAATAATAATTACAATTTGTGGATGATTTAATTTGTGACATTTAAAAAAAAGATAAAACCGTCATACATAGTGTGTTGATATTTTAAGGGTCAGTTTTAAAAAGACTCGTCTTTGATCAGTCCTGTGTTTCACCCCACAAACTTAGAAAACTTCCTGCCATTATTTTTGGTTTTGTATTTAATGAGGTGAGCAGAGAATTGGAGTTCTTGGTATTGGACGTTAAAAAGGCGAATATTGAAAACCCCTTCTGACGTTTTCTCAAATGCGGGGGCCGCGATGCATATTCAAGTAAGTCTGTTACAAATTAAAAAAAATATTTTTATACACAAAAAAAGTGATACTAAATTATAATTAATGTCTATTGACCCCGATTGTTCTTAAAGCAAAATTGTATTTAGGTGCTGGTTTTCTTCAGGTGCAAATGTTCAGACAGCAACTTTAGAAAAAATGGTTTCACTACATAATAGTTTTTAAGTATCATATGCATGACGGTTTTCGATTGTCCAGTTGGGTAAAAATCACAATAACAAATACAATTGCGTAACTATGATTCAGGTCACGAACGTTTGGGTATACTATATTAAAAACTAAAGGAACACTAGCGCTGTTTATAAAAGTATTTGTCAGATTTTTTGATAATGTAACATTACCACCATATATTCTACAAAAATTTATTAGTCAAAATATAGTTTTCCATTTTGGGCTTGTAAAAGCAGACCTATAAAAAATGAATTGTATTCGCTTATGCAATTTTTAACAAAAGTATTGTTAGGAATCGTATTACTAAATATTTTGTTCTCGGGAATATTTTTATAATTATACGAATTAAACCGATTAAAACTATTTCCCCTTTTAAAAGACTCATCCTCATGTATCAACTTGTGCTTCCTTTTATTTAAAATAGTTTTTAGAAATGTATAATATAAACACCAAATGTTGGCTAAGGCCGAATTAGAGACATTAAACTTGACCTATGCTTTAATATAGTTGTTTGTTTTGAATGGATAAATACTATCACACAGAAGATTTTTTAATGCACGTTTATATGAGCTTTCATATACATAGACAGTATGTAAATTTTTCCAGAATAACAACACTGACAAGATTCCGGGGGTTGATTTTTTCTCTTCAAAATAACGAAAAATTTGTATAATAAGCCAGAATGTACCAGCTTCACAGCCTAACTACGCATATGAAAGATTTTAAATTGTTTAGAAAACGGCAAAAAATAAAGTGAAATTGACATATTGAGTAAAGTTAGATTTAAAATTTTAATTCAGGTAAAAGGAACTCAATGAATGAAAACTCAATAAAATACCCCTTTTAACATTTAAAGGGGTTTTGAGAGAGGTCTTCTTAAAACCCAAAACCTTTCTCGGAAAAATAAGATATTAAAATTTACGTTTCTTTACTTTTAACATGTGAAGACTTCCCCCATATGTGAGATTCTGGCAGACATAATGCAAACTTGGTATCGAATACCATGCTTTGTTTTGATTTGAAGTACAATACGCTTTATTAAAGGGTATAAAAACAAACAAAATTTTTATTCCCAAAAACGTTAGAAAATTTAAAATTTAAATGAAAGATTAATGTAAAATAAGCTAATAATAAATAACAAATATTTGTGAAAACTAATGCTAAATCAAATCAACAAATACAAACATATGGCCCATAAAAATGCAACTATTATAAATATTAATTTAACGTTTGTCGTATGAATAAAACATCTTAAAATAAATCTTTAATGCTAATTTCCATATCAATACAATGGTGTTCAATTTATTTCCTTTATAATCTATGCACAACCAGGTATCCTATACATTTTCTTAATGGCTTCTAATCAAGTCTATTAAGTATTTCCGCAAACGTTTAAAAAGTCTGGGGTTCAATAAGTCTTCTTGTAGGTGAATAGTTTCTGCGTATAAAATTTTGCTTTAATTCTACTCCAGAGGGGTTTTTTAATCAGGGAACCTTAGAGCTGACTAGTTTTATCCCCCAAATTTTGAACCAAATCTCATCTCCTAGAATACGATCTGCAAAGGTTCTTCCTTACATTTTGTAAAAAAATTATTTTGCCGGTGCCCCACTAATGTTGGATATATTATGATGTCTTCCCCTTATAGGGTGAACATCATCAATTAAAACTGCAGTTGATTCTCTTACAAATTTTTTAAAATACAAAAACCAGTAAGGCTTTTGAGTCTAGGAGGATGGAATTACGTACGCGGTTCATCACCAATAAACTAGGAAAGTACATCTGATAGGGATGATCACCAAGTTTTTTGCGGTTCAGAGACCAAATGGTAGGAAAAAATTCAGTCCTAAAGAAAACCGGGAAACGCTGACTGGCTGTCCCCAAACAAGGGGGGACCTATGGTAAACTATAAAATCTGACGTAATAACCGGAAACTTAAGCACAATACATTGGAAATAAGTGAAAAAAATTGTGTCCGCAATCTTACATCATAATTGGGAATGTCATTGTCATTTCTCTCAATTGTTCTGTTATTAAAAATCAAATTAACCTAGTGAAACTCTGAAACTGGCCTGATTGAGGGAAGAACCAAACTGTATTTCCAGAAAGCAAAAACGTGGGAAAACTTAGACCACGAAGTTCTTGCTACCGAAACAACCGCAAATTATCAACGGCTAAGGGATTTTTAAACCTAGAAAAAAAAAACTTGCATGACTTTGAACATGGTGTAGAGTTGTGAAAGGGCTTCAGAAGTTACTAGCAACAAAGCCCATCGCACCGCTTAGTAGTCTCAGGAACGATCAAAAAGGTATACTATTATTGAACCAGAGGAGTTCTAAAACTAATGAGGAACACACATTTTCCCGGATTATATACATGGGGTAATTTAATGACAAGAGATCCACGTAGCTTTTGTGGCGAGCCCCTTACACTCTTAATTGAGGGTTTTGGCTTTTTGTTGCAACATTCAGAAGGATTGAGGCGGGTTATAACGCGTGTAGATCCATATAAGGCTAATGAGGGAAAAGAAGGAGTAAGGACTGGTTGCTTCATTTTTGGATATGTCTCCTCCCCTACTGTGCAAGCTATTCAGGGCCCCTCCTGCACTTTCAGATTTTACGTCCTCTGTCCTATGTAATTCAGGGAAGGTTTATTATATTAAAACATGGGCAGGTCCTAGAATAGATCGCTTAATTTTCGTTAGCATGTTCCTGTCCCCTTTCTTCTGGGGAAAAACATGGGAGAAGATAGTTCTAGGGGTTTGGTTGGGAGAGATCGCTCCTGAGTGCCCGCTACAACCCCGAATTCAGATGCCCCTTACACTCTTGGGGTAATCATTTAAAACCCAGCCCTATAACAAACGGGGATGCAGATTTGGGGAATGCAGACCAAAAGAAGTACCATGGATGGTCTTTCTTAATATCGAAAGAACGGAGACAATACATGTACTCAGCGAATTATCGATGCGGTCTAGAACACTAGGTATTATGGTAAAAATATAAGACTGAATTAGGGCCTTCGCTCACAGATAGGGTCTACCCCAACTCTTATGGAAGCAACCCTAAGTGTAAGGCTACGAAGAGGCTTCCCCCCAAGGGGTTTAAATCCGTTCTCCTCTTCTGGTTGAACCCCATTTTTTCGACGACTACTCGGTATTTAATACAACAAATAGTTCGTTGCACAGTGGAGGCAACGGAGCGGATGACCACTGTGATTCTTGTGAGCGTCTGGTTCAATACAAATAGTCCATGGAACTTGACCAATGCGTGCCCTGCAACAAAGTTGAGGATCTAATTTCAGATGAAATGGGGCTGTTAGTGTCAACGGCCTACCAAGGGCTGCGTGGTTGCCGTTACTCTTTGGCGTTAGTGTTTTGGAGGGTATTGGGTCATTCTTACAGAGAGGGTCTTCAATTGAGTTGAATACTAAGAATTTATGGTACACCTTAATGTAAATCCTTGAGATGGTACCTGAACTGGGTAAATATCATGTATAAATGGTTATTACCAGAGGGAAAATGTTCTTTAATTCAATGCAAATGTGATATCTGTGGGTTTTTGGGACTTAAGCCGAGAGCTTGTGTATTGGCTTCATGTCCCCGTGATTAAACTTGTGCACTAATGTTTGGGGCTTTGTCTGGTGGCAACAAAAACTGGAGACCAAGATGGGCGATAGCTGGTCTCAGCTAGTATCCAAAGACTTTCTTGTCTTGTTATAACTGGGAACTTTTCCAAAAGAACCGGGAGCAAGCTCTAGACTTATGCTTCACCTCACCAAACTTTGGCATTGTTCATTCGGCTACGGCCACAAAGAGTTACTGTTGTCTTCAGCTGACTAAGGAACCTTTGGTTGAACCCTGGCTGCAAGCAAGGTTTTCACAAAAGAAATACATCTTTATTCAGAGAAATACTCTGTATACATGAATATCGGATCCAGATGCCACATAGATTTTGCTTTCGACAAACCCTTCAGGATTGTTATATCTTCTAGAAAGGCCTTGGTCGGAGGGAAAAGAACTAACCTTCCAGCAGCGGAGCTTTGAATGGATTACCAGATGGCTATAAAATAAAAATTATATACACAGGCTCCGGAATTGTGGTGGTGAGGCCCACGAAGGAGCTGGTGGTTTCCTGTGGTAACTTTATCTCCCACAGTCTTTCAGACAGAATCACATCCCTTTATGAGTGTACTCGTGAGAATTCTATTCTGTGATAAAAGGAGTAAAATGTTTAGTATTTTTTACAAGATATCCCCAGGCGCATTGAAAAACGTTTGAGGCCTTGTGTTGTTTAACAATTTTTTCTGTGATTGAAATCAACTAGTTTCTTTCACTTACCATACTTCAACAATGTAACAGTTTTGTTTGATTCCTGGTCATTACGCGAATCGTTGGAAACGGAATAGCTGATACGTAATAGGCCTTACTTGGGTGCAGTGCTCCAGTATTGATAGGACTTTCAACTGTTCTTTAAAAAGTTTTCAATCCCACTTCATACCCTCCCCAGTATAACCTAAATTATCAACACAGTTCTTTTACTCCAATACCTCACCATTTGTGGTTTAATGATGGCGGTCCCCGGTCTTAGACAAAACCTTTGGTTGTCGCCACTTTTTCTTTTTTCCTGGACCCGGTATAAGGTTCCAACTCAAGGTATAAGCAAGCCAAGGAATTAATACTTTTTGGGGATTTGTGTAATTATGGACACAAAATATCTGTTTGGCCAAACTTTTTTTATTTTGTGCTAAATTTTTGACCATATTGATAATAATATTTTCGTTTGAAAATTTTTGTCTTGAAACCTCGCAGTACCCCTGGTTTCTTAAACTTTCCCTAGTTTATAAAATACATATTTTTCAAGATGAAACATTTTACAATAAAATACTCGTCTGCAATTTGAATAATCCTTTGAGGTTGTATCGAACTGGGTTCAACAGGGAGATCGCTGAACACGAGAGGACGTGTAGACAGAATCCGCTAGGGAAATGAGCGAGAGAAGGTTCTACAGTCGCCTTCTCCTAATGAGTGGCGTCCTTACAATTCTAGACACTAAGTAGATTGGTTGTCATTCTAGGGTTATGGGTAAATGATTTTAGTCACTTAAGAAAGCATCTTAACAAATTAGAGTACCCTTCAGCGAGATACCCGGCTCAACAGCAATGTATTACGACAGGAGAAAGAACTGATGAACACGATGTTCTGTTGATATTCCCTGGCCAATAGCAAGAGGAGTGGGTTTGCCATCGGTTTGATAGTTTTCGTCAAAGATGGAAGATTTTCCGAAGAGGACCTTAATCGTTTGTTTTGGCGGTTTGTAGTAGTTTCTGAAACCGTAGACTGGTCCCATGTCTCATGGCTGCTTCCGGGGCGGGCAACAAGGCCCTTGATGCTTAGTGCACGGCAATAGACTCTCGCTCCACAAAAG
The DNA here is from genome assembly GCF_021130785.1 of Homalodisca vitripennis. Taxonomy (NCBI): domain Eukaryota; kingdom Metazoa; phylum Arthropoda; class Insecta; order Hemiptera; family Cicadellidae; genus Homalodisca; species Homalodisca vitripennis. The sequence goes on from NC_060213.1 coordinate 78,660,173, forward strand.
AAGAAGGCGGTTTTAAAATACAAAAATGCCAATATCCACTGTCACCCAACCATTACAGTGTTCGAAAATTAGAATTTGAAAGGGTAAACTTTACAACTATATTTGGGATTTTTCATATTGAACAACCGGTAATTAGTAAGTTGTGAATCAAGTGAAGTTTTTCGAATTCTGTAACTTTGCGAACCTTGAATTACCCGTGAAAAAATATAACCGTAATTATATTATTTTAGATTTTTTTAAACACTCATCGTCACAAAATGTTTAATCTTAATGTACTGTAAACCCTTAATAAAAGGTTTTTTAATCATATTTGTAAAATTATATAGATAGGTTATATTTTTTCTTTCAATCGTTCTTCAAACTGTACAACGAGGATATTTTATAAAAGTCCGTAGTAGCCGGTGAGTGTGCTAAAGTTGAGGCCTGCGCCTGTATCATTTCAATGAACATTATAACCGTTCCTTCCTTATAGTGGCGTTAATAAAGGACGGGCTGTTGAATAATAATTACCGGTTTGAAGAGAAAACAATTTTGCGTTTTTTGAAAATGGATCCAAAAGTTTCATAAGTAGGTATTTTTTGTATTATGGGAAAATCGTCCCTTTTATATTCACGTTAGGCTGGTTTCGACTATCTCTTTTGGTACATCTATAAATGAAAATACAATATCTGCTTACTTTTGATTTTGAAAATGTAAAAAAAATCTTGTCCGTTACAAACATAAATAAAATAGAGATAATACAATATATCATTTGTAAAAAACTAATTTTAATAGGCTATTTTAATTGCATTAGGTGAAATTGTTGGATAGCTGTAAAATAGTAACTGTGGACTCAGGTATTATTAGAGCAGTTGTTACCAACTCGTTGATTTTCAATAATATTAAAAAAGCATTTCTTATAGGCGGCTGTTACTTTTTAAAACATGTTTCCTTCAGCCTACAATTGTTGTATAATGTAGTGGTTTTTGTATTACAAAGTACGTTAATTTAATTAATATATATATATATGTTATATATAGTATATATAATATAATATATATATATATAATAATATATACTATATATATGATATATATACGCAATTTTTCTGTCAGATTTTTCGTATGTGTTGATTTTTAATTAAATATTTATTTTAACTCGTATGATTTCGTTTATTATTGGCCCTATTTAAAACGCATTATCTTCAAAAGTAAATTCTCTAGCGAATTTATAGTTAAAAAGTGTGTGTTATTTATAACAAAGGCATTATTGAAGTATAAATATACTTTAAAACTAAGAAAAGCATGTAATAAAAATCCTTAAGCATAAAAAGTTTGATGGGCAAGTATATAATTTTTTAGGTTTATGATGATACTAACTCAGGCAAAGGGGTAAAGGGAAATTAGGTTTTTACAAACTGAAATCATCCTAATGTTTACGTGTCAAGAGTTGGATTTTTCAAGCGTAAGATAAAAATTTTAAAATGTGATTCGGTATCTAAATTGGATTTTATTTTGTTAAATTATAAAGCACTAGAACGACTTAAAATGTTGTGCTTTTGGTTGTTTTTATCAGACCACACCCAATCAGTTTACAATAAAGGGGAAATATCACTTTGTAGTTTTTATTTTTTAGTCCTTACGTTCAAAGGGATGCGTGGGAAATTAGTGTGTGATAAAAACTTGAGTCAAAAGTTTATTATTTGAGTATATTATATAGCCACAAAAAATAAAAAATATATAAATATTTAAATTTTCTTTATTAAAGTATATTTTGTAACTTTTATATTATGAATTCCAACAAGAAATAAGAGTTCTATAGTTTTTTTTGTTTCCTTTCTCGACTGGAGAATAAGGTGTGTTTATGAGAAGAATTTCGGATGTTTAACCCATCATTTAGTGAACAAAAAGAACCGAGTAGTGGTGTAGTATTATTTCCATATGTTTGATAAATCACATATATACAGGGAATACTCAATAAGGCGTTTACAGACTTGCAAGAGGTATTAAACGAGCGGTCCTTCAATATGGAACTATAATTACTATGCATTTCTTTCCCTGGGTTAAAAAAAAAAAAAGGTTGCAATTACAACCTAAAAATTAATGGACGTTCCTAATATCGAACTAGGCCCTTCGAGGCAGTCAGGCCTATTTCTCGACCAGGAAATAGGGCTTAATTAAAAATCAACAAGGCTTTGAAACATCTGAGGTCGTTATTCCATAATAGGGCGTACGTGGCTCTCCCACTAGTTTCTTAGGCTAGTTCATCTCTCACGTTTGTTGATCCTTTGGGATTAAAAAATATGGTGATCAACATCCTGAACTAGGACGAAGTCAGAATGAACCCTTATTCTGGTGTGCAAATCGTTGTCAGACTAATCGACTAAAGCAAAAGGACTAATCGACCAAATCAAATACACGCGACAATAGTGGATAAAGCGTGACGTCTTGGACTGCAGGAGCTACCCCTTTGGTTATCTAGTGTGGCTGTTGGTAATGAAACTTTTTCATCTATGGGGCTCATTAATGACTATTTCAACGAACAAATTGACTTTATCCGACATAGATCTGATTGTATCACAATACCAGAAATAAACTCCCTGTTTAGATATGGGCCCACACAGCGCAGGTTACAAAAAAAAAAATGTCCAAAATAGCTGCTTAATATTGTAAAGTCTCAAAATATTTAACAAGTTGCACAAGTGAAATTAAAACTCTTAGAATATCAAACTATTTAAGTTAAAATGTTAACAATTGTGTTCACATCGTAAATCCTTTCTATGAATTTAAATTAAATTTTTTAGCTTTAATATCTGTAGCCTAAAATTTGTAAGATTGTATCCTTGTTAACTTTGGTAAATGTTAAAATTCTATTATAACTTTTTTAAATTTTAAATTTTTACATCAAACAGGACTTCTTTGATGTTTGATGGCCAATTGACATTAATCTATTGCAGTATGTGTTTTCTTGCTTACAGAACAATAAATGTTTATATGATTATCATTATGACTTGGCAGGTCTATTAATTGGATATTCTTTTCATATAAATTATCGATATATAGTTAAATATATTATTTAATTTGTTAAGAACATGCACATATGGAGGGTACAACATAACGTAACAAATATATTTATTCTGATACTTTCTCTCGGTAGCTATCTTTAATCTAACAGTAAGACTAAAATAAATCATATAACACAATTCCTCAACCAAATCCCATAAAGGGACTATGCTCTAATCATTGATCTCAGTGTTACTAAAGTATAAATTAAGATCCACTTGAAAATTTAAATGTCGAACAGTTTCAGAAAGACGTAGACAGAACTTATGAAGATATTTTTATATTTTAGATTAGGCTTTACAAGGCCGGTTTTCATAATCAAATTTAAACACTTTAATATAAAAGTTGTTGCTACAAGGTAAAGTAAGGATTACTGAATTGTTAGAGGTGACTTCATGTAAGACGAGTCAGTTTATTTGTTCGTCTATTATTCCATTAATAATGTCTAGTTAGATTATAACCACGCATTTGAATAGATGTACATTAAGTAATTAGTTTGGTGTGCATGGTTGGTGATAAAAAGCTGTTTTAACGCTTCGTGAGGCTTTCCAAGTGATTATAATTTGTTACCAAAATGTTTCAGGTATATTTATGTATTTAAGTTTAAAAGCATTAAGTATTTTATTATTCCCTAATATAAAAGTAAAATTGATTATTCAGTTTAAACCGGTGTTAATTTTACATAAAAACATTGTACTGATTAATAATTTATACTTCAAACGTGTATAATTAAAATTTAACAATAACTGAAGAATTATATTGAGATTTTCTTTACATAGTAAATATAATGTAACAATTTTTAGGAACTGTTCTTACAAAAAAAAACCTATGGACAAATTCAATTAGGAAAGCCATAACTTCAGAAAGCAATGCATAAAGTAAGTACCCAACATAATTTAGGCAATAGTGTTGTTAGGTATATTTGGAATATTTATTATAATTCAGTAAATTTTAATTTGACAATTAAGTGGAAATTGGGTGAAATGTAATTGGGTTAGAAACATTTCTAAGCAGATCTATATTGTGTAACTGGGAAATAGAAAAAATATTGAATACAACCAAGTTGGTACACTGACACTATGATAAGATATTGTATTTAAAAACATTAGGGCCCCACTGTTTTGAGATAAAAGAACTCTGACTGAAATCGAAATATAAATAGAATGAAAAATACCATGGAACATAACAAAGTGTTATTCGTATAACACTAAAGTAATACGGAATTTACCCCATTGATTACGCTTCGCAACTTTGGGAGAAAGAGTAATAAACGTGTGTGTGTAATGAGATGGGTATGCACGAATCTCCAAGTTTCGGGGTTTTAAAGATATTACATGTAGTTCAAGCTTACGCTAGGAATATACCATATCATGAAACTTGTTTAATAGTACCTCAAAGCTACTGCGAACGTTAATGAGATTACTGCCCGTCAATGTATTAAATTTGAGAACCCACAATCTACATAATCGACGTCTCTATAAACATAGAAGGCGTAATTTACTTTCTCTCCTGCAATTCTCTTGTTTTTGCCAGAAAAATATGGCTTTCAACAAGTGAATACAAAACTTTCATTGACGATCAATTATGTGTTTAAGTAGACTTTATTGCTAGGGAGGCAAACAAATTCAAAACAAATACAAAGGTAAGTGTATTTCATAGAAATGTTGCGACAAAACAAGATGGTTATTTCTCATATATTAGCCTACTAATATATCACAATTATGAGTAAAAATTGGAACGAATTTTATAGTTAGGAATTAACGAAGGTGCCAAGAGAGTAGGGGTAACCTCACTGCGATACAAAGTTGAATTTATATTGTTGACATTTAAAATGCAAAAACCAAACATCCTCCAACAAATATCCCGTTTTTGAGACCATTTGGTTAGTTCTGCAAAATTACTGGAACAGTACAGCCTTGCGAGGTAACTAAAGATTAATAAAATAAACATATCTTTTTCATCTTACTTGTAGATGATTTATCGATCCTAGTGGGTCTTAAAAAAAAAAAATTTGATTGAGTGAATGTCCAAAATAGCAGAGAGATCCCACGAAATTATAAACATAATATAATTTGGATGGTATGTAATTTATTGTAATAAACATTGCCGGGTATATTTTAAATAAAATTAATTTTTCAGTAAAAGATTTATATATGTATATAAACGAATGCTACATCGATTTCGTAGTGATGTACGTATACAAAAATTCAAACATACTTTATTTCGTAGGGGGAAAGAGGACCATTGGCAAAAAATCAGGAAAAATTTTCAAATGGAAGTAATTCGCTTGCTTAGCAACTTATATACCGACAATTGAAGAATCATTGAAACTATGCACCGTTATCATCACAGTCAGCAATTTATGGTAATGGGTATTTTGTTTTGCACTAGCATTAGAAGTCAAGATGCTTAGAGTCTCTTTAAACAATAAGTTAAGATTATAAAAAGAATACAAATGAGCTACTGACTAACTGGATTACTATACGCAAAATTAATTGTGTCACAAACCGTTACGTGCGAAGATCAATCTTTCTTTTATATTAACCACATATTTTCATTAGGGTTAAAAGGTCTGGTGATACGGAGAGAGCTAAGAGTATATGATGATGAGATATACTGGAGGTGAAAGAAAAGTAATTGATGGAGATTTCTTTAATCGCTATTAAGGTAGGTGAACGAGAGGATGGTCTAAAATTGTTCCGCTGCAAATTTAACAGAGAAAGTTAGGAGTTTAGTAATATTATAAAAATTTGTTAGCTAAAAACGAGGTAAGCGCGGGAAAGAGTGGAAGTAAACAGGTTTATCTAGCAACGGAGACCCACGTCGAGTTGCAGAATAATATGACTAGCAGAGCCAAGTGGCAAGCAAAGTAAATGCTAAGATTCGTGTAAAAAGTGTCAGGCAGAAACAAATGCCTGGTGATTTCCTCTAGCAAAGGTGAGGGTTGAAAGAGTGCTAGATTGTCATAAATCAGAGGCCAAAGTAAAGTGAAAAGGGAGAAATGGAGATATTTCTATACCAAAAGCAAGGCCGAGGTGAGAAAACTGCAACAATTACAAATATTTAACTAGCAAGGAAATCAAGGAGGGTTGATTACTAAAATGCTAAAATCTCTATAGAAAAAATGAGTTCTAACGATTTATCATAGCATGAATTTAGGTAAAGGAAAATAAATAAGAGTTCATCTAGCAAAGTTGCTTAGTAGGAAAAAAGGAGCGGAAATACTAATCATCATCCCTGAATATAGTCCCAAACAAAACTAATGTAAGCTTGTACATTATAGTTGATGATTCTAAAAATTAATGAACCTCTTGTTCTACAGTTTTTCTCGTGAAATGCTTGTGCCTTTTTTTTGTGTTTCACAGAGAACCTTCAGAGTATATATCAATAATGGCTGTGTGGCTACTCGGGGTGTTATATAATCATGGATGAAGTTTTTTTTAAGAATATCGTAGGGCAACGTAATTTTTAAGTAAACGTAAACCAATGGAAATGAATAGGTCTACTAGCCCAAAAGTTACGAGATGAAGCAGTGTGCTAACAGCGGCGTTTAAATGTAGGGTTTTGGGAATGAATTTTTTATCACGAAGCCCCCCATTAGGTGTGGTGTTTGGTTTTAATGATCGTCAAGGAAGATATCGTTGACAAGAAGTTATTGACCAGAAGACATAAGGAATTTGCGGAAGGGCAGGGAAGGCCGAGTTACTGCCATCTTAATATCAACTCTTTACTTAAGAGAACACAACGTAACAATTAGGAAGGTGATGATAGGAAGTGAATTGCAGGAGGAAAGATGTGCTAGGATATTAAAGGTATAAATTGTTAATTGTGCAGCTCAACGCCCTTGAGGTGGGCAAGGCGAAGCAGAATTCTATATTAGGTTACCAAATATAGTGATATTGGCATTGCTGTAGATAGCTGTTTTCAATAATATTGATGGTCACAAATTTAAACTAAAAATTTACAGATTTAAGATTTTGTATAAAAAAAGATAAGTTTTATGCTAATTTTAAAATTGTATAATACTGTAAAATAGTATAACATTAAACTGTTGAAAATTTGCACGTGTTTTACCAGTATTGGGGATATGGTACATGAAAGAACTTGAAGAGAAGCCATGAGCTAACACATAACAATGGAATTCGAAGCTACTTAGAAAATAACACTTGAATACTCATACCATCTTTATAACGGATTATAGGCGGAGTATCTTTTGATAAGGTAAGGACGTAATTGCTAGTTTCTAATACTCGCCATTTATGAGCAAGCTCGTACAAAATAGTACGATTACATTTTAGAGGTGGTGTTTGCCCAATTCGCCCTGCTGAACCGCCAAATGTTCCTGCTCATGGAAGTATTTAATGGTCACATACAGTATTTTAAGTTAATGACATTTTCTGCGAAACAAAAACCGAATTAAATTAAATGTTTATTTACTATTGTAATTGTAACACAATGGTATTATTTTTTTATTGCAACAGGTTTGTTTAAACGGATTAGTAGATCTTCACTTAACAAAACTGTAAAAGTGTTTAGGTGTGGAGTAATAGGCAATAAAATTCGAACACGTAAACCACCCACCGTTCAGGCTAATTTTTCGTGCGGCTGCTCCTAGTAGTGTAAAAACGATTAAAAATACATCATGGTAAATCTAACCAAAGTAGACTTAGTTACGTAAACCGGAAAAAATTAATATATATATATTTTAAGTAAGTTGGAGTAAACAAAATATGAGTTAGATATAGATATTATATATCAGTGCATTGTTACAATAGTATATAAATTGCAGCATCTTATACCAATGCTATAAAAAATCAAATATATACTCAGTTTTAATATGATTTATTTGTCATGTTCTCAGAATAATGTCTAACTCGATTGCTTTTCCCTACGACTGTAAATCCAATTGATTCAATCATTTGGTTTACAGTATTTCCTAAACACTGCGTAATATGTGCCGTTTCTTCATTTACTTATTAAATCAATCCATTTTTACAGGGTCTGGAAGGAAAGAACCTTTTCTGGAGAAGAATACTATCCAAAAGAAAAAAATGTTGTGATATAAGGGTTAACAAAACTTTAAAAAATGTATGTTGTTTGCCATAAAAAACGACGTGTCTGGTTAATATAAACATTATTATTTCCGTAAGCAAATCCACAAAAGATATAGATTTTAACTGTTCATAATTATATTTATACGGAAAAAGAAACAAAAAATTTCCTGCGTAATATTCTCTTATTATATTTAAAACAGTTCCCACTCATATTTTCATTTTTTGTGGTAATTGAAGTTATTGACAAAATGTTGTTTCCTGAAAGTTTTCAGAATTTAATTAAGGTACGTTAAAATATATTTTTGTATCAGACTATAGCTTTAAAGGAATCTTCCTTAATCCGATTTTAATTTTATAATTAGAAAATACATTTATTTCAATAAAATTCAGCGTTAATTCCGTTGTGAAATAAAGATTTGTGTTTTAGATTTCTTAGTTTATTTTTAAGATAAAAATTAATGCACACACATTGATGTAATGAATAAGTATAAAACTATCAACCATTTAACGTGCTTTTAAACCTGCTTTTTTTACGATATTTCTCGATTTGCTGAAAGAGCTAAGTGTAATATAATCGTTTAGAAGTTTTTCCACAGTCCATAATTATGAAAGTGGAGAATTAGTTTAAAATAAACATACCCTGGAACAGAAAATTTATAAGAAATCCGATGATTCTTTGGCAGTATTTCAATACTTCTTGGGTCTAAATGAAATTCCTGAAGTTATTATTGCTAGACACACTCTTCTTATGTAAATGGGACTGGTTCATAAATTCCATAGTTTCGTTATTAGGGGAGCACGTAAATGTTTGTATTATTTCTCATGGTAACTGTGAGGAATATTTTGTGGCAACAGTTTTTTTCAGTATCTACTGGAGATAATTTGAGGCACAAATTTTTTTTATATCCATTATATTCTTTTACATATGATAGTAACTACTTTTAACACAATGGATATTAAAAATGAAAGCCACTAAATAAAAATTTTAATTAAGATTTTAAAATTTACTATATATTTCCTTCTGTAAATATAACGTGTTGTTTTTATTGTTATAAATTGGAACAATAAAGAAGATAATGCTATTTTTCCCTCCTAGTGGTTTAAAGTGTGCTGTTAGTATGTTAGGAATAAGTGGTAAAAATTTGGTTCAATTATATGCAGAGTAGTTCCTGAGAAAAACTGTGCACCAAGATTGTAAAAACATTAGTTTTTTCCGAAAACTGAAGGGATAAAAGAGAAGAAATGAACACAAAATATTTATTTACTAGTACCTTAAGGGCAAAGTCCCATGGTGTGGGGTCATATCATCAGTGAGACAGCTTGTGATCAGTACATGGCCCAAATGTACTTTTTACCATAATTCTGTACATTGTCAGTGTTTCTCCTTCCAGTATGGCTAGGCCATAATAGGTCTGAAGATCTGTCAATGAAACAGCATTAGATAGCCTGATTTTTTGCCCACCCCAAACCATTTACCGTCACTAAGGTTTTTAAAATGTTTGTTTTCATTTTTTCAAAGTTTTCTTAATCTAGTACCCATTGCCTTTTTTTCCTTTGTACATCGACCCAGACATTCTAATTTGCTGATTTTCACAGTCTGGGCCATAGGGATTCATTTCTTTCGACGTCAGCAAAACCCCTTAGTAATCCGCCATCTCCATCTCCAGGTTACTTCAGTATAACGTTACCGTTATATAGCGCACTTACAGTTTGTACGATCCGATTAAAAATTTCTTCAACTCGGCCCCCCGTGCCACCTCCATCCCGTCCCACCTGGAGCCCTTTATAGTTTGCAGTGCAATTGATGGCTATGCTGTTCTTTGTTGGGGCATTTACAATATTGGACAGTATTTGAACAGTCAATTACCTTGCCAGTGTCAACAGCTGTGTTGGCAGATGAACAACCTCTCCATTGAGAGATGTGTGGGCCTTTCTTTTTGCCATGTCCCTAGTCGAGAGCGCACTGCCAAGCTCCTCGAATCCCATTATTTTACAACTCAACAAAGACTTCCTTCCACTTGGCGATCTTTCCATGCTCTGAAAACAAATATCTTTCTAGCTCACTGAGCCCCAAAACATTCGTTTTTAAGACTCAAAATGTGTGGGCGGAGGGGCAAAATTTCATTATTCCAAGGTAGAGTTTGCGCAGATTTATGACCTTTTCGGCCCAATGGAGCGAAGGCCATAATCACCAATCGAGAAACATTACTTCTCATACAGCTTGGGAACTTGTTTTCAGCAGCTTTTTGGATGATTTGAAATCATGCTTGTTTGAACAATGTTTTACAAAATATTTTCACAGGTTTGAGGCCAAACCAATGCTACTAACTAGATCGTACTTCCGATCCCCCGATTCCGCCACAAAGCGAACAATCCACCAGACTGAGAGCTAAATGCGTCCACGATCAAATAAAAGATAAATCTAAAAACTATATTTACACTATTTACATTAAGAATCAGCTGTACATGCTATATAACAATCATCCAGATCACACAATCTTCTTTTCAGGAAGCTACTACTTTGTGTTTTTGGTTTGCGAGTTTCAAATCAACAACTCTGTAACTGAAGAATGTGCTAGGCCTAGGACTATCCAATGTGTTAGGCCCTACTTTTTGAATTAGGTTGTCACTTGGTTGAGGAGAGTAAAGGTAAGTTAGGCTTTAGGAATACCTACATTTCTTCTTTTTTTGAACACAGTAATTAGGTCTTCCCTTGGTCTCCTTGCCATAATTGAACCATAAAAACAACAAAACATGATACCACTGAAAAAAGGAAACCAACAATAACAATGTTTTGAACTGAAATCGTAAACACAACAATACAGCAATTAAAGCCCACTACACAGTTCCTCACTATTACAGAATGACACTAGTAGCAGGGTTTTAGCCAACAGCAGAAACCTGAAATCATTAGAGTTTTGTAAATGAGTTGCAGTATGTGGGTCTAATAGTAACGCAACGAATAAGACAGATGTTTGCTTGTCGTTTTTGCGTGCGTTCACATCATATCTTTAAAAATTATTTTTATGTGCGATTTCCAAACGTCCTTTTCATCCATGTGTTTATATATCCAAAATGTCCGCAATAAGGATCCGTAATTTTCATAAAAAAAAATAAAAGTCAAAATTTGTTTAGTTTTTGATTTACCCCTCGTGCTCCCCTTAAATACACTTTTAAATAAGAAATTAATGGTATTAGCTACATTAGCAATTGCTTAGGATATAGTAATTAATTTGTTTGTAATAGAAATACAATTGGTATTTTGAATAAGAAAAAAAAGATAGTAAAATAGATATTAACATGTGTGAAAAATAATTACACCTTCAAATATAATAACGTATTTATAAAAAAAATCTGTACCACGTAGGCTATTTTTAAAAGAAGTTATTTAAATGAAATTGCCACAATTTTGGTTTTTTAGTTATAATTTTTTAGTCACCTGTAGTGATGAATGTGTGTACTTTTATTTGAACTAAACAAATCTATTTGGCTTATTCTTTCTTTTTAAAGACTCCCTATTACAAAACCCTTTCTGGATGTAAATCAATGGATAACCCGTCTGTCCGCTGGAGTTGACATTGACTGGAGGGATGAACGGCATACAATGCTTGCTAGCAGTAAAGTAATCTAAACTATATCAGCTGCTATAATATACTTTTGTAATTCTGTTTTTTTAGAGAATTTGGGAATGAGACGATTTAAGAAGCTGCTAAACATGTGGAATGTAGGTTGACCGTCAGTGTCTCAGTTATTCTTTGGATGCATTTGTCACGACGAGTGCTGTGTCGCACGTATTATGGATGTGAATGAATTATGGTGCTAACTATGAAGCCTCAGTTACAACACGATCAATAATTTTGTTTATTTTCGATCGTTTGTATCTGTACGATTGGTTATTGTTAAATAATGTCAAAATTTGGGAGAGACAAAAAGACTAGATTAGACAACAGCAATTTAAACGGTTTCGAATAAAAATGTTGTGTTTAGGAAAAGAACAGGGAAATGTACTGTAATGAGGCATATAGGTCTGATAGTTGCAAATATATAACTATTGTGGCATTTAAAGAAGTGTTGGCTTCCTTTCCAGCTCTAAAGTAAGGAGGAGTAATTATCTTATCTCCTCTGACATGAGGCTCTATCAGACACACAGAGACTTCTTCGAACAATGCTTGACTGAAAGCATGGGGGAAGTCTACAGAGATACACCTCAACTTCCTAAATATTTGTAAGATGTATACAAAGGAGACGGAAAATGTTATAAAATAAGTGATTAGGCAGGCCTTTCCACGATACAATTAAGAGGGAGTTTTATTGGTAATTTAAAAATGATATAAAATATAATGTAAGAGGTAACTCAAGAAATCCTATTAAGTTTATAATTAACAAACGTAGTTCGAGTATTGTACAGAGAAGACTCCCCGAGAAGCAATGGACAATACAAATATAGATTGATTGGAGAAATAAGAGTAAATTTTGAAATGCTTTGTATTAGAAACGTGATCGAAAAATTCTTGAGAGATAAATGGGTACATCTTTGGGATTAAACCGAACACCAGTCACTCCCAGGACATGAATCGTTGTTTGAAATTTTACTTCTAACTGATTAACTAAGATTAGCGTAGAAACAATAGTTCTCGTTCAATATAAAACAGGAATTGGTCATTATTGCAAACCCCCTCCCCATCCTCAGACAGAAGGTCAAAGTCGAAGCGGTCTAGTAGATAACGTGATTGCAGAGTCTCCGCCGCCCGTTTCAGCTGAGTGCGTCACTTTGTTGTAACTTCAGTGTTTTACTGTGTGTGTAATAGAATAGTGAATGGGTGGCACTAATGAGAGTTTGGGATTTTCCCTTTAAAACCCTAGGAGCGAAGAGGGGGCCATTCGAGTATTTTTTACAAGATCATCACTTATTTTAGCCGGTCAGATTCCGTTTATATGCCCTCCAAACGTTTTAAACCTTTTCCAATGAAACTTTAAAACGTTATCAAACGAATGTAAGTGAGTAACAGAACTAACATTCCATCAATAAAGGATTTCCAGGTATTGCTGATCGGTATTTGTTGTCGCTGTTATCTTTATCTTATTCCTCGAGGATCCTGATTACGCCGGCAACGGCCGCGCGGTATGGACATGAATTTATTTTAAGTTTTTTTTTTGCACGTAACATAATTTTCCTTTCCATTAACAATTTCAATTTATAATTTCTGATCATCCCCTCTATAAATTTTGATATTTTACTGATAGGTAGTATCCACCGAGGGATGTTTTTTCTTTCGTTGACATCCGAAGGTGCATGGCCTTCGCGCTGATGGGCCGGAGGCACCTTCGCATTTTATTGGGTGACGGGAGTGTGATCCTAATATATATCGTTGTAAGTTTTTGTAATTTTTGTAGTTAAAGAGTTTTTTTCTTTCTTTCTAATAATGTTTTGTTATTTTTTCTTATATATTTTTTTCTTCATACTGGTGATGGTCGGTATAATCCCAAAGTACCCGTGATAAATGTGATATAGACAACAAAATGAGATAGTCAAATAGGACAACAGCAACAGTTAATGTACTGGAAAATAATTTCACTACGAATCGTAACAGATTGTAAACAATATTTATTTTTTTTAATAAAATTGATATTTTGAAGGTAAATTTTTCCGTAGGTTGATAGACTCTCCATTTTTGTTATCAAACCTTTTTAAACGTGGCACACGACCAAACAAACCATCTGTTGTAGACCCTGTAATACCTTGTTATCTATCCTCCCTTAAGGTATTCTGAGAAGCTGGCAAGCAAAATCAATCCTAAATGAACTATTTTTAAATACTTTCCCTGCAGCAACAAATCAGTTTGGCCTTCAGCAGAACACTTAGTACTAGAAGAATGCTTTTACTTTTATGTTTACTGGAATGTGTTTTTATAATGGGTTAAATCGGAGTAAAATGTGCGCTGCAATGTTTTATGATATAACATATAATAAAGTACAATTTTATGCTAAAAAGAGTCCTTTTCTATTTACCAGGTATAGTAAGCATTCCTTTTCGATTATTTTACTCATCCGTTCATGAGCCATTTCCAGCTATAGTTTTACTAAAAAGAAAATTATTTACATAAAGAATGATTAAGTTTGTGAAGTTTTTATATTAGTCGCCGGGCACCTCCCTTATTATCTTTCATTAGTTCTTATAAAAATGTCGTACATAAAATGTAGAATAAAAACTTATTAACGGAATACTTTTATTACTATGTACTTGCGATCATCGGCTTGATGTCCACAAAATTAAGTTTGATACTACTAACCGTCCATAATCTATCACGCACCATACACTACAAACTAATGGCATTTTGGTTCATATGATTATTTGTTTATGATGAGTAGTATTGAGTGTTTGGAAAGAAAAATATTGTGATACGTGTTAAATAGCAGTTATATAAGCAAATGTTCTGAAGTTATCAATAATTATTTATGCTAATTCACATAAATTATTTCTCTCTAGTTTAATTGGCGATTGTATATCAAGTATTCAAACATCTCCACATGCTCGAATATCCAAATAATTAAACATTTTCTTATTTAAAACATCGGGTAATTATCATATTAGTTTAAATAAGGTTATATACTAGGTGGTTACTCTCATCATTAGAATGGAGGACAAATGGTAAAAAAATTGTTCACTTAGTGTTGAACGGCCACTTACTCTTTCAAAATAAAAGGTCCGTTTTAAATTGAGTTTCACCGAACAATGTTTTTTAATAATTTATGTTTATAATTTTTGGATATCAGTAATGTAATAATAATATCAAGAATATTTTAAGATTATTTTTAAAATCAGGAAACTAACTTGCAGCTTTTCTTTTATTCTTGAACAGCTGTTTATATCAACTTAAATTTAAATTATGAATTTGTAATGGAAATGAACATATTTATGCTTTCAGGGATCAGAAAACGGTGGTCTCAGGCTCTTTCATTTTTTTTTCAATAAATTCTTGCAAACCACCAAGATGTGCAGGTATGAATGAAAATTCTACATAGCTAAGAAACATTATCTACAATTTTTCCTATAATTTTTATAATATTCACAACCATTCCACTTAATTTTAAGTAATAAACAATGTATTTATTACAGCAAAATTTAATATTAGTGTTTAGTCCACTTCTATACACATCTTAACGTACCATCTTCTCTACAGGAAAAAATATACGGAGAGATCCTGCAGAAAGTTTGAGGATCCCGAAGTAACGTCACTCTCCTCTCGACTCTGAGATCTCTGACATATCTGGAACAATCTATAATGGGAAATGTCTGAGGCTTATATCCAAGTGTTCCTGTAAGTTTTGAGGAAAGCTACTTAAAAAAAAAAAAAAACACGAAACTATGTAAGTTGAGGAATATATTCCTACGATCTTAAATCTTGAGGTACGGTATGCTTTCGCTAAAGCTAACGTATAGTACGAAGTATTTCCCTCCAGATCCTAATCTTGTATGTTTTTTTTAAACTCGTATTAATGTACGAATAAAAAACTATGAATGTTACATTGTCATGTAAGTAGACACATATTTTGCATGTATGTAAACGCAGTAATACAAGCAAAAAGTGTAAGAGTGATTTTATTTTTGTGACACGACTTTCAGTTATTCATTGGCATGCAACACAACCACATTTTGTTATAACGGGATATAAATTAAATTTCAAGATGCAGGTCAAAATGATTTATAAATGAAAAATCTATGTAAATAATGACACCATAACAATATAAAGAAAAAGTTTTAAGTATAATTATTTTAAATCCCGTTACAGCTTATTTTGTATTTTTAAATCGTTTATTTAATTTTCTGTAAAAAAATTAGAAGTAACGGTATTTCAAACCATTTGAAATACTATGCGTTTTTAACAATACAACCACGGAAGTTACTATACTAAATATTAGGTCGAACCCTGATCCTTTTCGTTCTCATCGTGAAAAAGCACATTAGAAAGAATCGCACAGCTAAAAAATGTATCAAGTTATTATCTCACAGACAGGTTTTAATGGACAAACGTATAGACCTGGTCAAAAATTTCCCTTTCACATTTGTCCCCTGTAATGAATTTGTTTGTATCTTTGGGCAAGATAAACCTACCGTACCGAATCATATGTATCTGGGGAAATTTCTTATATAAATATTGTTGCAAGGCAAAAAGAAATTACTGTTTCGTAATGATTTTACCGTGAAAACACCGGCTTTTTAGTGGATTTAAGAGTAATGTAGAGTAAAAAATTTTAAGTCTCGTTAGATTGGGCTGATTAACATACAAATGTACAATAAGTAATATTTTAATATTACTTTGTTTGAATCCTTGAATTATACGTTATGGTTATAGAATTGACGGTAAGCTGGCAAATTAAGGCAAATTTGACGGACATTTAAAACATTTTTTTTACAACTATATGTAAATTTTGTCTTAGTTCAAGTTAAAAGGACCTTAAAATATGTGCTAAGCCTTATGATAACATGTATTTTGTACAATAGTTTATAAAGGTTTATCCGGTTAATATTATGTAAGTGAATAAGGTAGTAGCATATGTGATTGAAAGAAATAAGGTATTTGGGAAATAAAACTTTTATTATAAACTAAGAGACTCCTAATTCTTCTTTTTCGCACATTTAAATGCTAAAAAGCATATTTTTATAATATATGAACATTAATTATAAGAAAATTAATATTATTTATTGTACAATAAATGTATGTGAATAATTCAAATTTGTAATTCAGATTGTTTTGGAAGAAGGGCGAGCACCTTCCATTTTAGAATGAAAATTATTTTCTTTATTTTCCATTGTATAATTGTGCGTACATTTCTAATAAATTAGTGTAAATAAGAGTTTTTATTCTTGCTATTTGTACTCGTCCTCAACCCATTTTAGCGCACAAAATATATGTGAGAAAACAAAGATTTAGTGAGAGGACTCCAAGTGCCCCATACGTCTACAACACGCTGTTACGTGTTCAAGAAATTATTTAGAATATTGTTCAGTAGTATCAATGCGTATACAGAAGAAAATCATTTTTGGGGTTAGTAAAACCGCCCCATTAATAAATATTGTAAGAGCCTAATTTTATATATTGCAATTGTGGGTTGCAAGGAATCTTTTCCTTGGCATAATTTTTATTAGTTTTGTATTTTCTTCTACTTTCTGTTCCCGTACTGTTAATTTGATACTCACAACTCTCCATAACTATTTTTATCACACTGTAAGCTACGTTTACGCTGCCAGCTAATAGTCGATTGATTGATTCCCGTTCCCTTCTACGCCATGAGTCGAGATGAGGACCAGTTTCCCCCGAACCTGAAAGATTTCTTTCTGCCTGAACCGTTTCTCGCCAGACGCCTTAAAAGAGGAAGACATCCGTTATTCCTGCCGTCCCCTTTTAGTGGTGGTCCAGCGAAACCTGCATAGGTATATGTCACGTGAATTGTCATATTTGATATTGAAAAAATATGTCCTATTTCCTAAAAAACTACGTGTACTAAACTTAAATAATTAAAGTAATTTTAAAGGATAAACGTGAAATAAAAATTTCAATATAATAAAAATTAGTGTATAGCATGTATGAAATGAAATATGCCTTTATTGTTAAGAGTCGGAGTTAGGGCTAAATAAATAGCTAAAGCCCTCTCTACCACTCAACCTCACACAGTATACAGATAAATATAGTACAGTTGAATGTTGAAACCATAAGACTAAAAACAAATTTAATTTGAAATTAAAATAAAGGCTTTAAAATAACCCAGATTTAAACATACTATGTAATAATTAAATATGAAATTTATCAGCAAAGCATGTAAAATACAGTAGCAAAGTTATATTAAAATCTTTCATTAACAGTATGAATTTTTTAGAGAGCTTATCGTCATTGCTATAGTTTATCTTAATTATTATATATATGTGAGATTGTATTGTATTATATTTTTTATTTTATTTTTTTACAGGAAAGGTTGTATTTTTTTTCCCCCCCCCCCCCCCTTAAATGTTTTTCATCATGAAGACAGTCGTAGTGCATTTGCTTACAAAATTACAAATTCCACAGCAATGTACGTTTGTGTGATTTTAGAAGTTGCCCTCAGGATTGTGCTAACATCTAACACGAAGCTTCTCATTCGATTTTGAAAATCGATAATGCATTTTTGAGTTAACTTACTTCAGGTTCTAGCCCTTGTCACTCATAATTATTCTTAAACAATTCGTATCTGTAGGGACATTTATATTTATAAATAATTACAAGCTATAGTAATAATGGCCTAATAAACGACTTACTAAAAGATCAATTAATCCGTATAATATACATAATATATTTTCTAGTGAATACCCCGTGGTTTTGAAATAGTTTTGCAGTGAACCCGCCTTTGGCCTAAACGTGCAGTAATCAGTTTAGTTACACTCAAACTTTACTGTAGTTGTCACTGCCCAAGGCCGCTTTATGTTAAACTGTGCAAATATTTTATAGTAATAACCAACAAAACGGTTTATACAATGTTAGGAAATACGTCAAAGTTTTGAATTCGTCACCGATAAATATATAGCGAAAAGGGTAGGAGAAATGTATTTATTACAACCAATCAGTAGTTAAGAGGCTATGATGGAAAAACCCGCGAAAACTTTAACCAAAGTGGACTTAAGTGTTGTTACAATCGGGGTAATTGTCATAGAGAGTTAAAGAGCTGAAGGTCCAATTATATGCCAAATACATAATTAAAAATTTGATAATCAAGAATACAATTTGTGTGATTATAAGAAGTAAGAGTAAGTAAGAATAATTTTAGTAATCAAATTATTTAAGAGCAATAGCAGAACTAATATAAACTGTTAGTCAAGAAGTTTTACAGAGAAACATATGGTACACCACAAACTTTATGGGTAAACACGGCTCATACCCATTGGCAGTAGTAAGTATTGAATTGCACATTTCCCTTAAGGTACAAGAATATGTGTAAATAATGTCCTGTTTAACCAGACTGACAGTTACAGGCTTTTTCATATAATATTGTTACCCTTATATACGAATCAGGAGAAATGGTGGAAGCTAATGGAGGTGAGGCGTGAGACGGAAAGGAATCATTGGTATAAGACCTCCAGAATGTCACTTTTATTCCACCGTCTCATGATTGCAGACCCCTCAACCAGGGAGGAAGGTGAATTGGTAGCAAGTAAATCGAGATGGAGCTGAGTCATCACATGAAGAAATAATAATGTAAAAGAGCCAAGAATTAGAAGAGACTAAAGTGACAGAAGCTAATATAGACACTACTTATGGGGACTGCGGAGACCCTAGTGACGACTCGGACTTTCACGTAGACTCCGCAGCGTGGCTGAAATTCAGAAGCCAACCCCCTCCATCAAATTTCATTTTCTCAAGGGACTAAAGTATTTTTGAATTAAAATGTGCGTGTATCCCAAAATAATTGTAAATTATACTTTATTTCTAAAATTAGTGTTATGGTTCTGAACGATATATTTTAATTTAAACAGTTATAGATTAGAATACAATACACAGGTTTAATATAACTAGTTTTTTACTACACAAAATTAGATTTGAAATTTTTTTAGTGGGCAAACTCAACTTGTGCGCCACACAGGTGGTTTAATTACTTTAATAAATTTAGCATCTTTTATCAAATCTAAATATTTTACGAACATATTTAGAAAACTTCTATTTTGCATATTTGATACAAACAATATGGATTTTTTTTATTTATTTAACTGTATATAATTTAAAATAATTGGTAATATGATGGAGTCTACTATATTAAGACACGTGGCCAACACATTTTGAAACAAATTTTCTGTAGTAATTTATGACGTGTAAGCAAATGTAAAATGTGGCAGATTTTTAAGGAACAGCTTTACGTGTACATGGTATCACGGAAGTTTTAAATAAGAGTATCAATCATTTAAGAGATTAAAAGAGTTTATATGTTGTACGGTATAGGCAAGTAAACAGTTGAAGAGAATGGGAGACTTTTAGTAATGAATAGTTTTTAATGGAGGTAGATCTGAAAGTGATAGAATGGTTATTATACATTTGTGGGCCGATGGGCAATTTTGTAATAGAACAGTAGCATGAAGGAAAAGAGTACTAATTAGTTTGGTTCTTTTAGATTGTCCTGTACATAAGCCGGATTCAGATCACAATTTCAATTTTTCTATTAAAAAAAGTTGATAAATTTGAAAAATAACTATAGTAATCCACAAATAAGGTTTTGAATGGAAAAAAAAATAAAAACCTTTCACTTTTACAGCCTGTTAGTTTAGGCTGCTTTACATACATACACATATTACGTCAAACGAGTCGAATAGTCAATAATATAAATGATTGCATTAAAAATTTAATAAACAATAGTAACCACCTAAAATGATACACGAAAGGAGGGGATAATTTTCTTAAACAATACCAGCATAGTATCACTTCTAGGGAGACGGAAATAATATTTTCCCGCGAACTATACGACAAATATTGATAGCGTTTTTAGCAAAAGTTCCCCATTGATGGAAATGTCCAATAACAGAACTAATGTTTATACTA
Organism: Homalodisca vitripennis; assembly: GCF_021130785.1. NCBI lineage: Eukaryota > Metazoa > Arthropoda > Insecta > Hemiptera > Cicadellidae > Homalodisca > Homalodisca vitripennis. The sequence goes on from NC_060213.1 coordinate 78,680,825, forward strand.
TGTACAGAAAAAAAATCTATCGGAAATGTGAAAAACTAATATATATATATAATATATAGTCTATATATATATATTTTTTTTTATCTTCCAGTATACGTTTTCCAAGGCAAGAAAAAGAAATGGACAAGGTGGTCGGAAAAGTCAGTATTTTTTTATCGACCATTATTGGTTTTAGTAAAACGAAGTCCTTTAGAACATACCGATCCCCTATCGTGTTGAGGCGGCTTTTGTGAGCAACAATATTGTCGAGTCGAACTAATAAATTTTACATGATGCAGAATAATTACAATTCTAACTTTATGACGCTGTTGATCAAATCTCAACGTAATCTAGCGTAAATCTCTTACGAGAAAATCTTACATAAAATGGTTGAAAGCCTCATAGTTTGCCCTTATTTCTGGAACTAACTATCTTATATAACAACAGTATCTATATTTGTAAGGTAATATTTAGTTATGGAAGTTAAATTGTAATGGACATTAAATTAAAACCAAAGTGTAAATTTTAAACTGTAAATAGAGAATATACATAGGCTGATGAAAACTACAACCAATATTAAATTACCAAAGTAATATTACTATCTCCACTAAATTCATAAGAAAAATTATCATAAATTTTATTAATTAATTTCATAATAGTACAAGTAACGTAAAATTTCTCGTAGTCACATTATTGCCAATATTTTTTTCCACAAATCGGTTATAGCGTCCCTCATCTAATTCCAGACAGATGTATACACCCCCCCGGGGTAATTGGTTAATATTGGGGGACAGGTGAAAATTAATGTTTGCGACCTAGTGAAAACTAAAACATTTTCTTGCAAGAGCGCACTACCTTAGATCTGTAACACTATCAGATTATGCTGCCAAGTAAAGCAGTTAAAGGAATTCTGCAAATTTAAATCACTCCATAAACTATTTCCACCTGAAAAATATTACTAACACTCCCATTCATAACAAAGTATTATAATACATTTTAACACTAGAATATAAAAGTCAAATACAACCACTGCCTGGTACACTCTTCTGACGCAGAATCCTGGAGATCTAAAAAGGTAACTCAAGCGAAAAAAAAGAATCTTTCCTGTAGTCCAATGCTTATACATAAATAATACCGTTTTTGAATTACTTAGACATCAATAATAATCAAATGGGTGTTAGTAAAGCAAATATTTATATGAATACATATTTCCATATTAGACTCCAGCAAGGTATAATGTGATTAATTTATATTCTCAGTTTATTTCGTGACTTAAAATATTATTATAATAATTACAAAATACTATTCTGTATATCGCGTAAATATCACTTGGGGCCGGCCTGTGGTAGCGTTTAAGCTGAATTTTAACATAAAACTATTTAATATTACATTACACTCTAACATGCCATGGGCGTAAGCTGCTTGACCACTGAAAGCTACGTACATGCCATAGAGCTACGTTGAAATTGTGCCAATACACGCACATAATACTATTTCTACTGAGAATCCAATGTGATTTACGTATTATGAACGAACATTCCATTATAATCACAATTAATTTCACAAATGTTTGTTTGAATTCTATTTGTACAATAATTACTATCACATAATACCATCTTAAACGTAGGAATTGGTCCAAAATAATATTTGTCCAACAAATGGAAGTGAGGCTAGTATTACCATGTTTAACTATGCCATACGGTTCTCACCCGGACGCAGTTAGGGTATGTCACTGATCTTATCCTTTATCTAATCTTTACTTTAAGGAATTTTTAGAATTAAATTTATTAATTCCCTAAAACACAGTACAAGACATTCAGGGCATTGGTGAAATATCCAAAGAAGTACATTGAAGTTCTTTATTTCTTTATAAATGGTTTAGATATATAAATTACCATAATCTATTCTCTAGAACAATTATTAAACTTCTTTATTAAACAATAAAAACTTTCATATAATTTTCAGTTTCATAAAGAAGTCATGTATTGATTTCCTAGATAAAAACCGTTTATCAAAAAGTTGATAGTTTTATTGTAGTTTTTATCTAATAATGTGTTAAAACGCTAAGTTTTTCGTGTTTTGGTAACCATGTATGTTATTTTCTTTCCTAAGGTAGATTAAATGTCTATATCTTAAGTACAGGTCTGTTTTATTTTTTGTCCTTAGCAATAAAAAATGAGTTGAGTTCACGTGTATATGAGTGATATGTGAGCAAGTTTTTAGAAAAAAATGTGTACAGTTTGTGTGTAAATGTGTATTAAAATATGTAATAAAAAATGTCCCTAAACAAGTGAAAGAATCCTTATTGAAATTTTGCACTTGAATTAAACAATTTAACGAGTATAGCATGGTCGCACCTCGTATAAAGCCACATTCATAGGTAAACATATGCTATTGATATACAAGCGCTTTGTGACGTGAAGTTTGTTTACATTTACACAGTTGCTTGGAAACACCACGGGTTATCCCCGAGAGTACAAACCCCTGAGGGACCCACTGCAGTTTGTTATTGCGGCTATAAGCCACCAAACAAAACTTTCCTTGTCTTGGTCTATGATAAACAGCTCTTTAGTTTTCGTTCAGTTTTTTGTTTTAGTTTGGATGTTCATCATGCAGTTTTGGAAGACAATGTTCAAAATCTAGTATTTATTCTAAATTCCATTTAAATTTTTTCTGTGATAAGTATGTTTATATGGTTAAGAACTTTCAAGCGGAATAGGTTTTTGATCAATTAAATATACTAAATAAGACATATTTTATATATGTCCTGTATTTAAAATCTAAATATACTATTTATATATCATTTTGCACGTAGTGTAGTGTAAATTTGACAAGTAAATTATTTACTATTCTTCATCACATAATACAATATCTCTGTGCATAAATTTTTTAATAAAAATCATATAAACTGTCCTATGTAATATCACTATTTCTATAATTTGTTTTATATTAACCATATAAAAATATAGACAAATCAAGAATTAACGAGTGTGTAGTTCTAAGTATAATGTATTATTAAAGTCAGTCACCAATATACTAATTATTAGTTAGTGGTAAAAAATTCATTTTTATATATTAATGGTGTAGAATTTGGTAATTATTAAAACCTTAATAACTCAGTTTATGTTTTATTAGGTACATAACCTTGGTATTAAATTTTTTTTTAATAAGTAACCTATATGGTTTATATTCTTTATAAGTTGTTTCAACAGAAACCAACGTTCTTATTTATTAAAATATTTTAATCTATTTGTATGACTGGTAATTATAAAAAGTCCTATCGAGATTTAAATATATATTAAATAAAGTGCTACGTTATTTGCAGTGAATATTTATTGTTACATAGAGATACTTATTGTTTAAATGTAATGTGCTAATCCGGAATAAATACTTCCAAGTTTTCTGTTTATTTTAGTTTTATATATATAATAATTGCAGTGGTTAGTAAAGATTTCTCCTTGTTTTTTCAATACATATTCTCTTATACATGTCTGATTGACTAATTACTATTTATGTACCTTTGGGATGGAATGGAATATAGAGATACATTTCCATTTTTATTGGACCGTATTAGGAATTTTGTGAAGCAATCCTATAAGTACAATGTAGACGACCAGACTTGCCGGGTATCTGGAACACATCGATTTAATGTTTCCACTCAATGACTCACAGTTCAGTTGTACTCCAGCTTTGGCATTTTCAGTTTCTCGCAGCTTATCCATGATGTGATTTTCCATGAAAAGATAAATAAATTAGTAATTAAAATGTGCTTTTCCTAAACTATATAAATTTACGCTACAAATCATAGTACAAATAGTTTTTACATTGTACTATCATTGTTAATATACATTAACTCTGTTTTTCCTTATTAGAACATACTCCTATTTTACTAATAATAGGGTACAAGACTGCCCGAGTTTAAATATTTATAACACATGAAATAAATTCCTTTGGATAACATGAAATTCTGTTTAACAACATCCTAAAGTTTAGCCCGAAGAAAAAAATTATTATTATTATTACTCGAAAATCTATTGCTATGTAAAAGATATTGTCGAAATTAAACTTTAGCGTAATTGCTCATCACCTTTAATAAACATCCTTAAAAAAATGAGTCATTTAATCTTTGAAAATTGATATGAATCATAAACCTACTAAAAATAAACATAAGAAATAAACGTAGCAGAAATATATCTTCAGCATTAAGTTATCGTTAAGATTTTTTTTTCAAAATAATTTCTACTTAGAATACAATGTTATTTTAAAATGATGTGGTGAAAATGGTTGAATGCCATTGAAGCTGATTTACACAGTAATCTGAAATGATTTGTTTCTGCCAAAAAGTAGTATATACATTATTATTTTTGTTTACTGTCTCTCTGCCTATCTTTCGGCAGGTCATTTTGAGATGAATTAATTAGAAATAGAATTTAAATTGAGGAAGGAAACCTTAGCAATACCTCTGAAGTTGACATGGTTGCGTAGCATTTTACCCTTGTGTTCATCAAAGAAATGTATGAGGACCAACATTTATGGTGTGTTATTATCTATGGTCTTTTTTTTATTTCAGTCATTACACTGATTTAACGGTTTTTCCATGATATCAAATGGCCTTCGTAAAAATATCTATTCGTTACAGTTTAAGGGTTGAAAATTCTTAGCACATAAATTAATAAGTAAATAAATTAATTTGTACACACTTACAAAATTGCGATACTCTCACTTCTTTAACTTTCTTATACATTAAACATACACATTTGCCCATTAATTATTTGTATTTTTCTGCTAGCCTGTACCACTATTAATGAGCATATGATTGGCAATGTTGGAAGCAAAAACACTCATTCAGAAGGTTTACAATTTTATTCCCTTTTTTCAACCTTACTTTCAAGATAAACCTTACTAAAGTTAATTTTTATTGTGAAATAACTGGGATATCACACCATAACTAACATGCTCCTTTCATTTAGGGGGTTTTTATATACTCTTTGGATGATAAGACATATTTTTTTTATTTAATTTTTGATGGATTTTGGGAAAAGTTTCAACGCATTTTGATTATTCTCCCATCGTTATATATTACAATATACAACTCGTGTTAGAATAAAAATATGGGTAATTGGTGATTTGATCCTACGACAGATACTTTAAAATATAGTAGAGAGTTAGGAATTATATCACTAAATGTACTCCAAAACGTATATCTTGAATTTTTTATTTAAAATTACGTTAAAAAAGGTACAAAAGATACTTCATTACAATTACCCCAAACTGAGAGAGGTGTACACGTGCGAATGGAGGTGATGATTTGATGAGAAACTAATTTAAATACTACCTCAATAAATTAGTCAACTGCAAATTCAATTACTCCATTCTTACGTATTAATTAGGTTTTAATCTATACTTCAAGTTTGGTAAATATTTTCTAAAATTTGATCATTAATCGGAGAAAATAACATGTTTGATTAAAATAATAATGATGTTTTAAGGGCCTATGCAAATAAATGAATTAATATATACGTTTAAAAACTTTAATTCTAAATTCTCATAATTATTAAACTTGGTAATATAAAATTTATGCTCTTACTGTCTTTGTCGCTTAAACAACCAAGATCAGCAGAGTCTAATCTCTTGTAGGTATCAATATTTAAAGTAAAAAAATAATTACCTTTGGTAGTAAAATGTGTATCTTTATTTTTTAATTTCTTTGTGAACCACTTTATTGAGAAATATTCTACGAGTATAACGTGTATTCAAGATTTTAGCTTTTAACCTTTTTCTTTATAGCGTTACGTTAAGGAGTATTAATTTTTAATTTGGTGTAGATTAGTAATTACAACTAATATATACATTTTTTAATTAGATTCAAAATTTACCTACGTTTTATTGAACGATCGATAGAAAAGGGTACCAAAAATTTTTAAACTCAAAGTTAGTAAATCCGCTGAAGTATACGATAATAACTTTTAAAAATTTAAAATTTTAAACCTAAAATACACAAAAAAACTATACGTCAATGAGTTTTTAGCTAAAACTTGTATGGGCAATACGGGTTTGAAATTTTATTATATTTAAACATAGAGGCGAATGCCTTAGCAACTAAAACTGATTAAACAAAAATTTTGCTACTTAAGAATGCATGTATCATCTTGTCGAGATGCGGGGATAATAAATAGTTCATTAGGTCTGGTATTCTGCAATAGATGACTGGTAAAGTTAGTGGTATTGCAAGTCTTAAGGGCTGTTCCTAGCGTAGGGCATAAGGGTTGCCACCCATCTTTGCCTGCTTTGACTGGAAGGCTGGCACAGAGCTGGCGTCCCCCTCTTCCAAGCAGGGCGTGTGGGATGATTTTATTTTATTCTTGTAAAATTACTTATTATATAATATAAGGAATCATAAGAATTTGTGTAGGAATACATCACGTACATATTATTTCAGGGTTCAATCATAAGCATGATAGTAAACCCCCAAATTTCCGATTCCACATTACATTACGGGACTCCCCTTTGGAATTAAGTCATTTTAGTATATTTTACGTCTTTTACACTCCTGTCAGCTGAACAGGAACTGGAGTTGAGGTTTTGAAAACATAGGACACTGGGTTTAGTTGAGCCAACAGCCCAGAAAATTAGTGGAGTAAAACTAAACCCCTATAAGCATGTTTTATTTACGTTCCAAAAATGGAACAGCGGTCCCAAACAGGTTACAACATTTAATTTAGTCGTACACTTTTAAACATGTATACAAGTGTAGTAGGTCTTATAGGGGTGCTGTTTTATCAAACTTTCTATCTGCTGCACTTCATGTTCGAACTTTTTCTACTGATTCAACATCACATAAAGTCGAGGATACAGTAACAATGATGTCGCGTTTTATCTTACAATACTTATAACACTTCCTCCATTCCAAATTGTTCATAAGATCCTCTTGGTTTATTCTTACTGGATATTACAGCATTCAATAGATTTACACAATCCCTTGACTTAGCATTTCTAGTACTAGTATTTCCTTTGTTTTTTCACAATTTTTAAATTACTACCGAGGTAAATAATTTACCGTAAGAGATATGTGATTGTATCCATTTTTTCAAGGAGGCAGCTTTCAAATTCCAGACTACAAAACACAAAAACCCCCCCCCACCCCCCCCCCCCCCCACCCCCCCCCCCCCCCACCCCCCCCCCCCCCCACCCCCCCCCCCCCCCACCCCCCCCCCCCCCCACCCCCCCCCCCCATTTTCGCGTGAGGACCGAAGTTTAATCTGGAATCAAGCGTAACACCAAGATATTTAGCTTGTTCCTTCCATGCAATCGGCTCGTCAACAAGTGTCACAGGCGGCGGGAGTCCTTCGCGGCATCCTAACGGCGCTTTCTGAAACAAACAGCTGTGCTCTTGTCAGTGTTTATGCGGATACGCCATTTCTCTAGCCAGGGGGAGAGAAGATCCATTTGCTGTTGCATGACGTCAGCGGCACGCATCGGTTGAAAGCTCCTGCACAGAAACATGGCATCATCGGCATACAGAGATAGCGTTACTTCTGGGGACCAGTGGCATGTCATTAGTGTAAACGAGGTACAGCACTGGTCCCAGTACGCTGCCCTGGGGGACGCCTGCTTCGATCGCTCTCTCTGAGGACAGCTCTCCATCTACACAAATGCGGAATGAGCGGCCAGTCAGATAGGACCGGATGAGTGTGTGTTATGCAGGGGGGCACCGGTGAGTTTGCCAGCTTGTAGAGCAGGCCCTCATGCCAGACCTTGTCAAATGCTTTGCTGACGTCCAGGAACACTGCAACAGAGCACAGATTAAAAATTGGCGTTGTCCACCAGCATGTTGACAACACGTACCAGCTGTTGGGTTGTCGAGTGGTCGCGCCTGAAGCCAAACTGTTCCAGGTCGGATAAAGCCGTCCAGGAAAGGAGCAATGCGGGATAGTAGGAGTCTCTCAAAAATTTTTGAGATGGACGAAAGGAGTGAGATGGGGCGGAAGTTTTTGTGGGAATAGTCTGGATTTCCGGGCTTGGAATAAGGATGACTTTAGCGACCTTCCAGCTGGTGGGAAAGTGTTGTAGTCGAATAGCGTCGTTGAACACTGTAACCAAGCACATTAACAGGGCTATAGGAGCTGCAAGGAGTGCCCTGGATCCAACTCCATCTAGTCCGGGGCTTTGCGCGGTTTCGATTTCTTGATGGTGGCTTGTAGCTCATCAAGAGTAATCGGCTCTATCTCGATGTCGGGAGCTGTAACAAAAAAATGGTTTAGTGTGCTCTCGACGTGTTCGCAGTGGTCGTCGTCATATATATCCGCATTCGGGCTGAATTGCTCCTCCATCGTATCTGCAAAAGCTTCGCCTTGTCAGTAGCAGAGTAAACAAGTCCTTGTTGACCGTGCAGGGGCTTGTGCGTGGATTTCTCGCTCCTCAGGATTTTTGCAGTCTTCCAGGCACTGCCATTCCTCTAGCTCAAGACTAGAAAGGTATGAGTTCCAGGTCTCTGTCCTGTAATCATACAACATCTGTTTGACAATGCTGCACTGCACGTTGAAGGCCCGTTTGGTAGCCGGATGTCGCGTTCTCTGCCATATTCGACGAAGACGCCTCCTTTTGTCTACAGCCATCCTAATGATGGCAGGCAAGGCCGACCTGGTGTTTTTTGGACGTCCAGGTCGTGAGGCCGCCGCCAGAGCATTCGTGACTGCTGAGTTTCAAGTCTGAAACATATGAGTCTAGGACATTTGGATTAGTGGCTGTCGCTGGGGGCTGCAGTTGCTCGCTCAGGATACGGCTGTTACACCTCCCAGTTAGTTCTGATTGAGGTGCCCATTGAAGGAATCCTTGAAGCTGGAGTCGTCCGCTAGAACTGCTATGACGGGTACATGGTCAGACGATAAGTCATCTGCCACTCGCCACTTCCACATGATGCTGTAGTTTCCTTAAACAGAAAACACATCTATGACATCAGGAAGTGCGTTTGAGCCTCGTCGGATAGTTGCGTAGGGTCCACAGGCGCGGCTACAATCGTGTCACCTCTATCTATAACATAGTTGTGTAGTCTTCGGCCCTTGGTGTTCATCCGCCTGCTATGCCATGACTGGTGCTTGGCATTGAGGTCACCACCTATTATTACAGTGTTCCCGCTACCGAGCAAGATGTCAAGCTCGTCAGGGCGGAGGACAGCAGACGGCGCGGAGTAAGCTGCGAACACACATACCTCGGAGCCACCAGCATTGACGGCAATGCCGGTGGACTCGAGGTCATTAGTAGCAGCGTGGATTTGGCGGTGCACAACTCTCCTGTGAACCAAGATAGCTGTTCCTCCCCCGGGATTCCTTTGGCCCACGTGGCGGTTCTATCGGTCCGGTAGGTTTGGTATCCTGGAACATTGAATACAGTGGCGGGTTGCAGGTGTGTTTCCGTTAGAAGTAATAAGTCGACGTCGTGATCAGCTGCAAATAGATGGAGTTCGTTCCTCCGCGTCGCTACGCCGTTCGCGTTCCAGGTGACAATTTTATAGGCGTCTATTCCATTGGAGAGGAGTTCCTGGAATGACATTAATATGGCAGCAAGCAACTCGCTAGGAGTTTTTTTGCTGTCGGATACTATTGAAATTAGGGAGGTCTATCCACCTTAAGGACAGCGTCGTGGGACAGGAAGCCCTTTGGCTGTGAGGTAGGCTCGCAGTTGGGATTCCTGTCCTTTGATTCCGCCGAAGGTGTTGGTTTGTGGGTTGCCGCTGGGGTTTGTTCCTCCATTGGTTCCACTACTTTCTCTTTCTCCTGCGAGTGAACTGTAACAGAGACTTGCTTGTTTAGTTATGCTACGGCGGTTTGAGCGGGCCCTCGGCCTTCTCTGCTGAGTAGCGGTGGTTGAGGCTGAGGCAGCTGAGGCAGGTGGGGCTGCGGCTTCCGGCTCTGTGGCTGCTGCCTTTGCGGCTCTCTGCTTTCTGGGAGCAGGAGCAGGAGCAATTGTAGTGTTTTGTGTCGGCCGGAGCTACGGGTGCTGCAGCTGATGTCTGTTGGTGGAATGGGTTTGGTCCGGACGGAGCCTGGGGGCGGCTAGTACATCGGCATATCTGCGGGCAGAAAACATTAACAGGTGGTGGGGCACGTGCTTGCCCAGTGGACCGGTCGCGCAGTGGCGGTGCCCGAGCGCCGCTGCGGCGCCTCGCGGCGGTGCAGCGCGCCCAGGGCCCGTTTATGCGCTCCGCAGCCCCTGTAGCTCGCGGGGTGCTCTCCACCACAATTAGTGCATTTGCACCTGCTGTCTTTTGGCAAGGTGCAATTTGTTACATTGTGGTCTCCTCCACATCTGACACAGCGTGCTGGGAGAGGTGGCAGTTTCCTCCGAGCTGTGATTGAACTGCTGGCAGTTGTAGCACTGCGGCAGTCCCTCTCCTCGGCGTGAACTGGTGCCACCGATACTCTTACTCCCAGTAGTGCTGTGAGCTGCCATATTTTTCGCCCAGCTACCTGTTTTCCTGAAACGCACATAGAAAGCTGTTGGTTTTGATGGCGACCAGCCTGGTCGCGGCGTTGGAGGGGTGCGACATGTGTAGGAGTGTACCCCTGGTCGCGAAGATCCTCCGCTACTGTCCTCAGGTGACGTCCATGCCGGAAGTCCCCTGATAACTGTCTTCAGCTCTTGTTCTTCCTTCAGACTGAAGGTGTGGAAGGCGAGCTTGGCGTCCAGAAGTTCGCGTTGTGCCGTTTCTAAAACAGAGCTCGCTTTTGCATAAAAATGTGTAGTCGGGTGCCCACATATTTCGCCTCAAAAATTGCAGCCAGCACTTTTAAGGCGGCGTAAGAGGGATGTCCAGGCAGTCACTCCTTGAATGATGATCGGCGGTATGCGCGGCTTGGCGGCGCTCTCCAACAGTATTTCCAGGAATGTTTTGAGCTGGGACAAAATTTCTAGTTGAAGACTCTGATGACGTAGAGGCGCGTCTCCCCCGTTTCCTTGGGTGGACGGACTGCCATGGTTCCTCTCCGTTGGACGGGTCATCGGTAGTTAGCTCGGGGGCGGCAATGTGGCGCGGGTTTCCACTTCCCATCCTGTAACATACACAAAGGGGCCCGACTGGCTGGGGAAGTCCCGCCAGGTAGGGCGGCGGCGTTACAAAGGCTCTATTGAGAGCAGGGGTCGTAGGCGCGCTGGTTATTGATCGGTTGTCGGGCGGGCCGGGAGTACCGTTAGGCCCGGACCGTTAGTTCCGGCCTCGCCGGAGCACGTGGTCGCCTAAGCTATTTTGGATGCAAATACCTAGGAATCTTACTTAACTATTTTGTTTATGAGACAGGTACACAGTTAAATAACAAACATTATCAGTACATAGCAACAGTTACAGTGCTTTTGAGAAATAAAATAAGGTCAAAGAGTAATTAAAACTGACTTGTATGGAACAAATCAAAAATAAAACTAGTGTATATAAACTAGTGTAGTAATATAAAGTGTAATAAATGCAACTTGATGCACTAAAATACTACGATGTTTAGTTGATTATTTTGTTAGAATTTGTTTTAAAAACTGCAGACTTACATCTGCAAATCACAAATTCCTAGTTACACCTGAAATGTTAGAACAAATGAAAACCAAACTAGTATGCAAAAACACAAAATGTAATTGTTCTGCACTAGAAAAATATTACAAATGTATTGTTTGTTTTAACTATGATTTTTGGTTTACTGCGGAGTTATTCCTGCATAAACACAAGTTTAATTTAATGTGGATTGACCTGTATTAAGCAAATCAAAACAGATGATCAGTACATGTGAAGTGTTAATTGAAATTATGCTACTATTAGATCTCACCACCCGAAGAACGGCAGCATGTGGTAATCCAATGTCCAGTGGGGCACTCACAACAACAGAATAAAGTAGTTTGAATTAGTGTCACTAGAACAACTAGGCACGCACAAAACAACACCAAAACAAATTGAGCGAAGCGACTAATGCACTAACACATGGTGTCACTAAGAAATAGGCACAACACTGTGAGTAAATCACAAACAAAAGCACAGACTGAGCGGAGCGACAGCGCGGCACCGTCCGAGCAGTACGGCGGGTGAAACGGCACTGTGAATTACGGTGATAATAGTGTGAAAGGGCAACAAAACGTTACAATTAATGCCGTTAGACGATTTATTTTTTACCGGGACACTTTAAACAGTTATTACGGAGATCTTGTAGAGAGATTTGAGCTTTTTATGGATTGTAATGATATTAACAATTCAAAGAATCTAAGCGCGTTGTTTGACAGTTATGGGTGTAAGGACCTATACGTTACTGAGAGACTTAATTACACCAGACAAACCGTCTGACAAGTCATACAAGGAAATTGTGGACACTATAGCTAATCATCTGCATCCTAAGCCTTCTTCAATCACGGAAAGATTTATATTTAGTAGGAATCAATTGGATCATGAAACTGTTAGCGATTATATTGTGCATTTAAAAAATTATCTAAGTATTGTGAATTTGGTGATAAATTGCCAGACTACTTAAGGGGACAGATTAGTCGCGGGTCTGCGAGACCAACATATACAGAAAAGACTTCTCGGGTAGGAAGACCTCACTTATGAAAAAGCCGTGCTACTAGCTACTGCAATGGAATTTTCTGAAAAGGGGGCGGCCCAGATGAAAACTACAAGAGGACGTATTCACCGGATGAAGAGCAGCGGGTCGATACCGAAAAGGACACAGGCGGCGAGCAGTGGAGCGAGACGGTCATCGGAACGGCGGGAAAGCGCTGGGAGACATCACCTGCTATTGTTGCGGTAAGCGTGGGACACATACAGCATCGCAATGTCGGTTTCGTGAGTACACGTGTAATCATTTTAAAAAGAAGGGACACCTTGAAAGAGTTTGTAGATCGAATAATTATGTTAACAAACCTAATGAAAACAAACCAAATGTTTTTACAAATATGTGTAATGAGCCTTCAGCTAAAGGGAAACAGTTTTTACAGCAGTAAAAAAGCAACATATTTATAAAGTTAGGCAGCACTAATGTAGAGGAAAGTAAAGAATCAGCAGAGTCAGGTTCAGATAATTTATTTACGGTTAAATAAATAGAAACTAATATTATTAAAATTGAGCCAATAACGGTACAGTTATTGGTGGAAAGTAAGGAAATTGTTTTTTAAGTCGATAGTGGAGCTTGTGTTTCAGTTATGTCAGAAAAAGATTGTAATACTAAGTTAGGAAATGTAAACATGTATCCAACTAGCTTAGTAATAAGTTCATATACACATGAAAAGATCAGGCCTTTAGGTAAGGTTATGGTCAATGTACAACATAAAGATAAAGAGAAACAATTAGCTTTATTACGTCGTAGCTAATGGGGCTAATCCCTTGTTATTGCGTGATTGGATGCAAGCATTAGATTTGACAGGCCCCTTTTTGGGGTAATAGGACCCCAGGGTTCCATTCTGGGTCCTCTTTTGTTTATTTTATATATTAATGATCTTAGAAGATGTATCGCAGTTGCCCACTTGTGCTTGTTTGCGGACGACACATCAATTGTGATAGAGAGCCAATGTCGTGGAATCATGGAAGTCAAAACCTTTGTAGAATTTAACCGGATAGTCCAATGTTTCCAAGAAAATGGACTAGTTATCAACACTAATAAAACCACATTACTTGAATTTGCTATCACAAGAAAGCATAATGATGACCTTAGTGTTTGGGTTGATGATGTAGAAGTCTTTTCTGGACATAGCGTTAAGTTTTTGGGGTTATCTATTGACAGAAATTTAAGTTTTTCCTGTCATACAAGCGACGTGGCGCAGAGGATAAGTTCTGGAATATTTGTACTGCGTAGGCTTTCTCATTTTGTAAACACTGATGTTCTGCTTACAACATATTTATGCACTTATTTTTCCTTTCCTTTCTTATGCGGTAACCATCAGGGGTTCCGAGAGATGCAATACAATTGTATCTTTGTCTTGCAGAAGAGGGCAATGCGAATTGTTTCTGGCATTCGTCAAAGAGAGTCTTGTTAATCTGTTTTTAAGAAGCTTGAGGTTCTGACATTTCCTTGCGTTTACATTTTTTACACTTTGATGTTTTTTAAGCAGAACCATGGTATTTTTCAATCTCTTCTCCCTCAATCTGGATATAACCTGCGAAACAAAAACTGAATATTCCTTACCATACCACTTCGTTCTTTAAGCATCACACCTATTACAGTGCCGTATCATTGTTCAACGCTCTCCCTGATTACCTTAAATCTAACTTGGATCTAAACTATTTTAAAAGAAAGCTCAAGTCATTTCTAATTGAAAATTGTTTTTATTCTATAGAAGTGTATATTAAAGGTAGGTAGAGTACCATACATCGATTGCTAGTAGTTTTTAGTTTATATTTATTTTGACGCAAGCCAATGCATGTACTTATGTAAGAAATTTTGACTTTGAATTTGACAGTTTAGGGTGCCCAGTAATGTAAACAATGTACAGTCAGCTGGTCAAACGAGCATGGTGGGGGTTGTTGCCAATGTGTGGATGCTTGTGTGGATGCATGCGCGCCTGTCAGTGGAAGCCACAACACACCTGTAGAGGTAAACAAACAAACATCTGTCAATCCGTCTGTTGTCGACAAACAAGTAGAACTACTGTACAATGAGTTTCCAAATGTATTTACGGATAAGTTGGGACGTTACAAGGGTGCACCAGTTGAATTAAAGTTAAAAGAAAATGAAGTATCAAAATACTTTAAACCTAGGACGTTACCTTTTACACTTAAAGAAAAAGTAGAAGCCGAGCTAAATAGACAAGAGAACGTTATTTCACCAGTAGATACCAGTGAATGGGGGACTCCCATTGTACCAATTATTAAGGCTAATGGGAAAATAAGAATTTGTGGGGATTATAAAATAACTGTAAATCCTTACTTGGAGGTAGACCGACACCCGTTTACCGAAAATTGAAGAAATATTTGCCAGCCTACAAATTGGAGCAAAATTCTCTAAAATAGATTTATCTTCAGCTTATCAGCAGCTTAAACTAGATGTAGCTAGTCAAAAGTATTGTACAATTAGCACACACAAAGGATTGTATGCTTACAATCGCCTATGTTTTGTTATCAGTTCAGCACCGGGAATCTTTCAGAGAATAATAGAACAAACATTAAAAGTATCAGTTGTTAAGAAAGGATACCGATTTAGTATTTAATTTAGCATGTAAGAAGGCATTACAAGAGATTAAGCAAAATTTAATCTCTGCTGAAGTTTTAGCGCATTATGATCCTGAATTACCACTAGTGGTAGCCAGCGATGCTAGTCCATATGGCATTGCGTCAGTTTTGAGTCAGATTCAACACGACGGTACAGAAAGAACTATATCATTCGCAAGTAGAGTGTTAAATAGCGCTGAGAAAAACTATTCACATATAGATAAGGAAGCATTAAGCATTGTATTTGGTGTCAAGAAATAGTCAATATTTATATGGTACACATTTTTAGTTAAAGACTGATCCTAAGCCTTAGTGGGCTATTTTGGACCCAAGAAAGGGTTATCGGCTTTCGCAGCCAGTAGGTTACAACGATACGCTTTGTTTTTAAGTGGTTTCCAATATGAGATTATGTATGTTAAGTCCCAAAATCATGGCAATGCCGATGGTTTATCTAGATTACCTGTAAATAGTGAGGTAAAAATGAAATCTCGGATGATGATCTTAATATTAATGTCATAAGTACTTATTTGCAGTGTTTAGCTGAATATGACATACAATTAAGCTATTTAGACGTAAAAAAATAATCTAGATTAGATTTAATTCACCCAAATGTTAAATCTATAATATCAGATAATCAAGAAAAACAAAAATTGTATTACAGGGGTATTAAAACTAGACAATTAGCTATTGGACAGCCAACCATAGCCAGAGATTGCAGAGGTAGAAATAAGTGGATACCAGGTGTGGTAGTTTCACGATTAGGACCAGTCACGTATTTAGTTGAAATAAATACGGGCATGAGGTGGAAACGACATATCGACCAGTTGATAGGTTTACAGTGTAGTCCGGAAATGTCTGAGTTGACAACAATGCCTAGAGCCCCAGACGTAAGCGTGGAACAGAGCACACGCAGGAAACGATCGATATATAGTCGCGGAACAGAGCGAGTGCAAGGTAGCCAGTAGTTTTTAGCAACGACCTTACCCCCCTCTCCGCAAAACCATAACAATAACAGAAACGCTCAGGGGCAAAGCCCCAGCCCACGTACAGATGTAAACAATAACAGTTCCAGCGTTTCACCCCAACAAATGACACCTGTTAGACGATACCCACTAAGGGATCGTAAACCTGTAGTCAAAATGGACTTGTAAATACAACCCGATTGTGACCTGTATATAATTGATATTGTTTAGGTATTATTATTATCAATTTGTTTAATTGTGTTCATTCAATGTGTTATTAATTGTTATATTCTGATTTATTGGTTTTGATTGAAGTGTTTTTGAATTGTGTTAAATGATTATATTGAGTTTGTATTTTGTTCTCTATAATCTATACTTACAAAAATAAAAGAGTATAATGGAAATTTTCTATTTATTGTAGTTGATTCAAAATTGGAGAATTGTAAAAAAATTGTAATTAATAAATTTCTAAAATTGTAGGGGACTTATGTATTTAAGGGGGAGGATTGTAGTGTATTTATTGTGATAAATACTAAGTTGGTAATTTACCCATAGCAATATTTAATGTCTGTACTAGTAATGTTGGCAGTATGTATTGTCAGGCGATGTATCATACGATGTGGTCTGATACGAATAAAGAATGCTCATAGGCTCTCCTGTGACGTCACATCACGCCACTACCCTACAACCAACGGTCCAAGCTGGCTAGCCAGCAGTCCACCACCAGACACCGTCATGTAACCTCCGTGTCCCGTCCGTTCCTTTATGAGCGGTCTTAGAGCACTGGTACTCTAAAATGTAACATGTTATTATTTATCCCGACCCATATAGTGTACAGTGACGACCCGCATATCCTACACTTTTACTGAAAGTCAATGTTTCGTAATCTTTATTGTAAGAGTTTCATATAAACTAGGAGCCCTTTTAAGTAATGAAACATTTATAAAGATACTGAAAAGCACATTTAAAGTTTTATTGTAGAAAGTAGTAAAGTTTTCAGTTTAGCTGGTCTCAAGGTAAAGCATAACTTTGGATGTTCGAATTGTAATTCGCACAATTCGCGTCTGTATAATATTCTGGGCCACAAATCATGTGGAATTATGTTCAAAGTCTCTTCTTAATCAGAATATTGAATCAAGTCTATTCTAATTTTAATACAAAGAATAATATAAATGTTCCGAGACGTATTAGTCAGTAACATGAACGGATTTTTATTTGTATAAGTTATTAACGTTACTTCACAATAATTTAATGTAATTGAAAATCTGATATTTTCATTCGTACGTTTGAACGTCAGTACATTTCACATAGTAATATACAACATTTATTGAGTATGGAATTAAAATAACCTATGTAATAAGAAGAAGCTGGAACAAAAAAACCTTTAAATAACGAAATTGTGATGGTATTATCTCTCAGATATATCTGCTTCCCCCCGGCTTTCCGGAGGGATAAAATCATATATAAAAATGTACACTTAAATAACGCTCATAAAAATTCATATTTAAACTAGCACTATAATAAAACTACCTCGCATGGTAAAATAAGACTAATTTACTTTACTGTATAATAAAACTAAAATTAGTTTTCAACATACCAAAGGATTTGTTTTGTGTTTTCTTAATTCTAAAAGATTCTCTATATAGAAATGTATTATCTTATATATTTTAAAGTATTTAGAAGAATACATTATTAGAATTTTTTGCAACAGTTACGTTAAAAGTTTTGTCTATTTATTAAACTTTTTTTGGAAATGATTAAATGAAAAATCCAGTGATAAAAGGAAGGTTAAAAAAGCAAGAATGAGCTTAAATTAAATATGGTTACTGGTTTTAATAGTGCCACTTTACCCTTTTATTTTTTATTTTAATGTATAAAAAATATTCTAAATATAAAACATATCGTATACTTTTAGCCAGCTTGTTTTAAAATTAATTAATTTTACCTATTTTTATTATTCAGTATAAAAAAGCTCAGCCAATCCCCATGGAGTCACATCTTAATAGGACTGATTGTTTTCCTATATAGAATTGAAACATTATACAAACTTTGAAATCTGTAGACCAGTTCAATTCCTACGTATTATTTGGAAACATAGACATATGGACACAAATGAGATTTTTCGATCCCATCGTATAATAGGCATTGCTTACTCTGAGCCAATAAATAGTTGTAAATTGGGAAGTAGGTTTTATGAAGGGGAGGAAGGAAGAATTGAAACAAACAAGATATTTTATTTCCTAACCAATTACTCAAGCTATACTCGAATGATTAAATACCTTCTTGATGGAAAATGGAAGCTTCAAAACAATTTGTAAGGAAGTTTCTTTTAATCAAATTTCTTAACTTTAAATTTTTTTAAACTTTTTCCTAAAGATATGTGCCTTAACTGTAGTATTGATTTTACAAAATATTAAACAGTATAGTTACAGTATTTTTTATAATGCTAAAATATCAAATTGATAAAAGTTACTTTAAATATCTTAATAACTTTTTTACCACATAATACAGTTGATAGGCCTGAAATGAATGATGAACAATAGAAACAAGTGCCGGATCACTGGTAAAACCCTAAACTTAATAGTAATCAAAACCTCACTTACTTATTTCTAAACTGGATGAAAGTTTATTAGTTATATAACCTAATATGGGAAAAAAACTTTAGAGTCGATAGGTTTATAAAACCTAACCTATAATCTTAGCACGTGCCACATATTGTTATTGTATTGTTTGAAGTAAGAAAGTTGGTGGTTGCATGAACAGTAATTTAAGGCAAGACACTTCATTAATAAGATCATTCACCCAAAAATATTATTCAAAAATATGTTACGTGTCAGAAAACTGTTTATAAAATAAATCTACACGAATCAACTACTAAAGTCCCATAGCCAACATCAGAGCAGGCAACGACCGGAAAAAAACCCCGCTGTTAATAAAAACAATATCGCCACCGGCCCCCACCCCATCCGCTGAAAGTTTTAGAAAACATAAAAAGTTAAACAAATGTAACATTGCTCTAAGTAATAAATTGTTTTAGTGTGGTAAAACATAAGATACACCCAGGAAAAAAATATTAAGGCAAAAAGCTCTCAAATGATAATTTAAAATAAAGTACTACTTTCAAAATATATGTGTATATATATATATATATATATATATATTGTATTATTTTATTTTGTAATTAGTGTTCAGGATTTAATGTCCAATAAGAACTAATAATACAAATTATTTCAAAATAAATTTTTACTGTTTTTTATGTGAATTACTGTCCTTTTATCAATCACTGAATTAATTGTGTTACTAATGAGGTGTAATATTTATAGTACAATGTAATATTTATAGTACCTGCAACATATATGAAAAAAGGATGAATCCAATAAAAAACTGTAATAACCTTTCAAATTTATTTAATGTCAAATTTAAGTAAATGTAAAGTAATGTTTATTTGTTTAAATTTAATTTAAAAAGTAAAATTTTTAAATTACCATATCTTTTATTTCGGGATATTTTATATAGATAAACAGCTTTTAATTGAAGCGACTGATGTAACTATTTAAACATTTTATAAAACTTCCACACTTTATTGATATTTTATTAAAATATTTACAAATTCACCGATATGTATTGCATAGACAAATGTATGTACGGTAATCGCTTAAAATAAAGCAGTTTCAAATTTTGATATATACATACATTCTTTAATATCCTAGTCCTTTTAGCTATAAATAGATAATAATAAAATATTCGAGTGCATTATAAGTTTTATATGTAATTGCAATATCTAAATGCTTTAGGAAAATACTATACAATTGTATTTTACGGTTTTAAATCGTCCTCGTGTAGCGTATAAAATTTGTAAAGGAATTTTTTCTTCAGTTTTGTGGTCTCCTTAGAAGTCTTATTGTTGTTCCACAGGCTTTTTGAGGATCTTATTAACAGAATAAGGAAGAGAGTCGATACATTACAATGTCGATGGTACCAATAAAAATGCTACGGTTACATACAATTTCCTACCCAATACAATCTGTAAATTCATCACGTAATTGTGAATCGGTTTAACATCACATGAAGGGAGTCGCTTTATTAAAGTCTCCATCGACATACGTATGTGGTTATTAGAAGTGTTTCCTGTCACCTGACCGTATAGGCAGACTCAGAAAAAGCGGAAGGATCGATAGTAAATATATCACCTGAAGCACATAAAGATATACGGCACGTCTCTGTCACTGAATACAGTGCTCCATTACCTGGCGCTGCGATACAGCAGACTCAGCGAGACTACCTTTCAGAGAAATATATTACAGTTCTTAGAGGAAACATGAGCTCCGTCAGTAACAGTTTTACATTCAATATACTTTTTATCATTAACTGACAAAGCCTACGCTAGAAGTAAAATAAAATTTACTTTTAGACACTTTTAATCTTGATGAAGAAACCTGGAAATGCCACTTAAATCGTAAAGATGTGTATAGAAATATATTCATATTACAAAATGGTCCAAAGCATTTTATGTCAGTTTTACTTCATTTAAAGGCCCATAAAGTAACACTTCATTCTTAAGAATATAAATCTAAGATGCTTCCTGAACGCGTGGCATTTAAACAATAAATAAACACCTTAAAGGCGTATACTTCACTTCAATCTGTGATTTAAGTCAATTTAAACTCAACCCACACAGTAGGTAAACAGCACCTGAATGCACTAATATTTTTGAGAGAGAACAGGAAATTTTAGATTATTTTATTAAAAAAAGCTTCTTATAGTTAATTTAACTATTTAACCTTTTTAATTTTGATTTACCGTACTAATTTATCCAAATAAAAAATAAAAATATTTTAGTATAATCTACTTACTTAATTTGCACTGTGACTTCTGTAAATATCCATCTGAAGTAATATATTAACTTTTTGGTGACCTCGGTCTGTATAAAAATAAAGATCTGGCTGTTGTAAAACATATTAGTATAAAAAAAACTATGGTTGCCTGTAAAGTCGGTTTTACGGGCGAAGATTTTACGTGACAACGTCTTTTTCTCGGTAGAATATTTATTGATATGAATATTATTAAATTGCACAATAGGAACAAGGAATTGAATGAAAATAAGAATTGCACAAATTTTAACTATAGAAATATATTTTGTTTACTAAAACATTGTACATAATTTGAAATTAATTACAATTTGTTATTGTAAATGGTAAAGTTGAATAAAATATTTACTAAAATTGGACTTTGAAATTCTTGCTAAACACAGTTAAATTCTAACTCCGCGCGTGGTGATTGGTCGGTTTAGTTCGTTTGTTTGGTCGCACTGTTATGACAGGTTAGAGGTTATAATTTGTTATTTTAAATGTTTGACTAGCAATACGCGCTGTTTCTTCTCAATCGACTGAATTACGATTGATTGCAGAGTGATTTAAACTAATAATTTACTTAACACTATCAACATTTGTCAATAGTATGACATAACCTATAAACTCAGTTTTCTCAACTTTTGTGTCAATCTAACAATTAATCAATCAATCATAGTTTACGATAATGAAATATCAGTGTACAATTATTTACCTTTATTGTTGTAGTTGTTGTAAATGACGAATCTAAGCACTCCACATTTTCACGAATAAACATAGTTATCTGCTTTATCCCGTGCGGCAGACCCACAGTTATCTGCTTCATCCCGTGCGGATCCCGTGCGGCGGACCCACTGGACGGGCATCGTAACGTTACCGGGCGTTAAACTTTTTCATGAGTGACTCCGAGCCGCAAACTAATTTAAGACGTTGTCACGTCAAAATGCTCAAGGGTCACAAACTTTTGATGGCAAAAATAATATTGTAATCATATTTCAAGTTAAGTTTCTATAGAAGAAGTATTACAACATGTGTTAGGGGTTTCCGTGACTTCTCCTCAAAGTATACACGAAATATATTTGATCACCATCATCATTTACAAGAAGTTTATTTACTGCATGAAACTTCTGTAAGGGTTGAAATTTGCAATAATAAATAAACTCAATAAAGGATGAAAGATTGGATGTAAATTTAAATTACCCTAACTATTTCAATGTATTAAAAATTAAAAAAAAAACTCACACTTAACAGAGATTTGGTATAGCTTGAATTATAAAATATATGGAAACGTGTTATATTTATACAATAGAATTTGGTTCTTGCAGCTGTTAGAGACTTAGATGAGACTGTCCGGGTAGAGCAAGCCAAGGTAGTCTGAAGAAATGCGGTTCTGGTGAAAATTTTAAAGTTGTTTATAACGCCTAGTTATCACCCCGGCTTATGTATGTGTTTTTATATAGTATTTGTAAGTGATGTTTGTTGTGGCTGCAGAGGGCACTGACTGTACTGTTTATAGAGCGCTCTGCACACCCTTTTCTGACTGGCAAGGAACTTCTGAAATTTTTGCACGTTAGAGGAAGTAATTGTAGTAAATTATTTTACCTTTTTCAAGTTTAAATGTTAATTCCTTTTAAACTTCCCAACTAACATGCTAGCGTAAGTTCTACGTTTCTCACTGACGAGGTCCAGGAGAGAAACTCTTGCCTCCTGCTGCCTTTTCAACTTGGGTGGTTGCAGACATTAGATTCCTGGGTTTTTCTTCTCTGTTGAAAAACTGGCCTCCATGTTGAGTTGAATATAAATAGTCAAACAACTGATGTACCCTGCTATGTGTTTAATTTATTTATTTTGTTAATGTTGCCAGTTATTATAGTTTATAATTTTTTTATTTAGTTTTTAAGTGTAGTTTATATGCCATTTATTTTTATTTCTTGGTTTTTATTAGGAGCCGCCCGAAGGATACCTAGTGGAATTGGCAGGTATTGTTTTAAATTATGGCTGTTTCTAATGTTTTATTTATCCAGGTGCACCTGAGACACGACATAAAGTTTATGGTTAACTGTAGTAATGAGTGTTCTTTCCTTTGTCAGGCCAATAGTGTTATTTCAACAGAAAGGTTCTTTTCTTGGTTTAAAGATGTCTTTTTTTCTACTCTGTGTTAGTGGTAAATTTTTTATTAGTAAATTAATCTGAGCACGCTATCCACTGTGTTTTTTATTTTTCCTTCTAGGTTTCCTTCTGATCCGCCCTACCGTTCGCCACGATGGGTGCTCGCTTCTTAATTTTCTACTTGGGCGTTCGAGCGGGGATGTGCGGTTTCAGTTTCAAGTGGTGCATATCATGAACATCATTGCACGTTCTGAAATTTAGAAACTTCAGCTAGACCTTTTCGTGTACTAGGCCAACTGTGCATTATGACATAAATGAAAGTAATAGATATTTTATAATCATTTAACTGAAATCGTATATTTTGGACATATAGAGACATTTCTCAAACTTCATTACTACTTTTGTAATTAACTTTACATTTTAGTAAGTAATGGATCATTTTCATAAGTCATAATCTCTGGAAATATTAATTAAATTGTCTTAAACTGGAAAGTTACCATAAAAAAATGATTAGCTAACATTCACCGTTTATTTAAAAAAAATGCAAGAGTCTATCAAATGCCATAGAAACTGCTAAAAACTTAAGACTTCGGAAAATATGATACATCGTTTTTATGTTTCTATCATTCTAAGTACAGTATTAGGAGTTTTATTAGTATAAAAACATGATATGAATTAAAATATTACTAGCAAAAACACAAGTGGTTTTGGATATTTTATAGAAATCGCGACTTGGAAACTAAACTTTAAAAGTTAATCAAAAATTCAATCAACAATAATAAGTTTAATAGCTAAACACAAATTTCAAAATATTAGGGCCTGTAATATTGGATTGACGATGGAGAAAACATACATTATAGTAACTGCACGTCACACCTATTTCATTAACAAAGTACCTATTAAAAATAAGGTAAAATTTGCTTAAGATTACAAAAAATAGTAATAAAACTACTTTTATGAAAATAGAAATATAGTTAACGGTTTAAATTGAAACAGTCCAATAGCTATTACGTTAAACACTTCATTATTACAAAGAATTATAAATTCCTATTTATCTTGTTCGATATCTATGATAGATATACTAATTAAACAGTCCTATAAACAATAGATGAATTAATGAATCCACTTTTAAGATGCATTGGCAATGGATATATTTTTACCAGACTTTGAGCTTTACTTATAGAAAGCATCCAAATATTAACCTCGTGTTTTGAATTAAACGTTGTGAAAAGTTTCATCTTGTAAAAGTCGCACCTCGTATGAATACAACGTGAATTTACGTACAGTTATAAATAGTGCTATTGACACAAGCTCTTTGGTGACATGAAGTTTGTTTACATATACAAGGTACCAACACAACATGGGTGCCACTGTAACAACAGACTCGCTGTGGTATATAAGGTTTGGTATTTTATAACAGAAGATCTTTGTTTGCTGTAAATCATCATAAAGTTTTCACAGATTTACCTTTCGCTTTAATTTTGGTCAATCAGGGCGTTATAAAGGCTGGTTTCTATTATACAATTTTATTCAGTATGTCGTTTGAATTACAATTCTCGTATTTATTTACTGAGTAATAAAAAATATTTTCACATATTGATGCGTTACAATATTAAAATGGTTGATTATTATATTTGAGATGTCTACAAATTTTACCACTCTATTCTCTAAAGGCATTTAAAACATAATTATAATATCATGAATTATAATATGAGTGATATATATAAACAATAAAAATACTGTAACCCTTTATAATATTGAAGAAATGTGCTTCCTCAATTAGGTCATCTTCAGTGTTTACTAAATTTACTATATAGGGTGATTAACGAAGGTATGCAGAACCTGTGAGAGCTCATTCTAAATTTAAAATAATAAAAATGTTTTTTTATAAAAATGATTCCGGAAATGCTTCATTAGCAAGTTAAAATTACTGAAAAATTTCGCACCAGATTTAGCCTCACTGTGAGCAACGAGGTTTTCTAGACATTCTGGTAAGGCATATTAAAGGCATGCGAATCAATCGTTTTCTTAGGTATTTTGACCTGATAAGTTGAATAAAACAGGTCCCAGAACTGTAAGTTCAGAAGGTTTTTGAGCAAACACATTCGTTTCATCTTTGTGTAAAAAGACTTCGTTATTTCATAAAAAATAGATCAACATAAAATAAAACAGTTTTAGAAGTTTTATTTTGAACAAAGTGGTGTAAATGAAGTAGACAGAAACGACTATGTGTTTTTAATAATGAATTGTTATTCATAAAATTGATATAGTGAAACTACCTAGGCAAAAAATTACGTAAATTATTTCAAACTAAATCACAGTAAAATGTATAAAAGTTTCTCCGCTGACCTCAATGCTGTTTTTGCTCGTTTTAAGGATGGATTTTGTTACATTCCCTAGTTTCATCCAAGCTTTCCTTTAACTTTGTAAATCTTTATAAATATGTCTAAGTAGCACCTTACAAGAATTTAATTTTATCTGGTAAACTTTCTCATTCATCCTTGTTTACAAAACTTACAAACATTTAAGGCGTATGACGTAACCTGGCCGTTGTGTTTTAAGTAGGTGGAAGCAATGTTTAAAACAATATGTCGATAACACCATCATGTTGGAAGTAGAGCTAGAAAAGGAACGTCTTTAAGCAGTGTCGGTAACTCTTCATGAATAAACTTTAATTAGGGCTGACCTTTTAAGAGCCCTCTTGAAAAATAACTGGTCCAATCAGCTGATCATAATCATGAATAATACCCACATTGAGAATTAGTCACGTTTTGTCCTTGAAATGTTTTGTTTCGTAAATTGTTGAATACCATCACAAATGAACTGTGACTAATAATAAAAAAAAAATGAAGTAAAATAAAATATACTTAAAGAGTCTACAATGAGTGTGTTACTGCTGGTGTCTACTTCATTTTTAGCACGTTTTGCGTCGAGGTGGTGGAATACTTAGAACAAATCTATGAAACGTAAAGTTACCCTGAACACGTAGTGGTAGGGTGGTTTTAAGACCAAAATGACGAATATTCCTCGGAACTGGAGGAATTGAGGTTAAGGAGTTGGAGTCTTTAGATTTAGAGATCCAAAAGACTAGAAGTTCCTAGGGGCAGAGCCAAGTTTGACAGAAACTAGTATCTGTCAGATGCAGGTACGTCTGTCGTGTTAGAAATACATTATTATATCACTTAAATAAGTGTGGAAACATACCAAACATGCAGTATGTGATCCTGGATTTATTATGATTTTCGTTACTTTTTGTTAGGTATATAATTTTCTAAATAAAGCACATTTGTATTCTATTTTATTTGTTTAGGTGTATACAAATTTTAAAGAAAAAATCTTTTACAAATCAAACGTAAAAATCTACTCAACAGACATAATGCATAATGAACCATTCGTGTCAAAGGTGTTTTATTACAGGGCAGCTAACCCTCACTCCATGACAAGGGTCGTGTAATGACAGGCTTGTCATTTTAACAAATTACAAGGTACACGCTATTGTTGCATTACACCTTATCGGGAAAAAACTCTAGAGCATTACAGGTCAGAGTTTAGATCGAATAAAATATCAAAGCATGTTTTTTTCTATCACATAAAGAATTTTAAAGAATTGTTAGGTAAAATTATAAGTCATTATTAAAATATATAATTATTTCTTAGAATTTGTGGATTATTATTTTGTATACTATTTATTTAAGATATTTATGTTAATGCTCATATATTTACAGTATGTTAGTCATATATTGTCTTGAATCGAATCTAAATGCAAGATAATTTAATATTTCAAACCCTAGTTACTTTTCTAATATAGTAATTTCATATGTATACAGCATGATAAAGGCTGATGAAAATTGCTTGTATTAAATTTAACTACAAATCAGTATTGATGAAGGAAATATATATAACTAGACAAAGTTTATTTCCAACTGTAACACCACAATCTTAGTGATTTCTAAATTAATGAAATAACTTTTAATTTGTTTACTTTTGTGTTACTGAGTTTTTTTCATCAACAATACAATAACAGGTGTTACAATTTTAATTATTTTAGCAAATAATTAAAACAAAATATCAGTCTCCACGTGTTATTTACATACTTCAATAGAATATTTTAGTTAATACAATGCTGTTAAAATTATAAAATGTTACATTATGTTAAGAGAATATAATAACTAATATGTAGTAATTTATAGTAAACCAGCTGATGCATTATAATATAAAATTTATATTAAAATAGCCTTTTGTTCTATGGATTTTGAGAGTTTGTACAAAATGACGTAAAAACTTATTACATAAATTATACATCATAAATTTAATAAACTTACAATGTTATAATATCGAATCGGAACTGTATATCCTACTTCAAATAAGCCTCCTTTGAATGCTCAATCGAAATAATGTGATTTGAAAGAGCAACACATCAAATGAATTGACAGTGAGAATAGTAGTTTAACCTAATGAATAATTCAATGTATGTATACATTTTTACGATAAAATTTGATCATATTTTTGCCAGTTGCAACAGATATTATGATAGATCAGTAATTTGTAATACCTGTAGGAATAAATGGCAACAGGGCTAAGCATTGGAGTATATGGGAGACTCATAAACAACGACCAACATCAAACTATGATAGTATTCTTCCTTTAACAACATAGAAATATTGAAAAGTTGTTACGATTCAGAAATTCAATAATATTAGTTTCTTATGTGTGCTCAGTAATTTTTACAAATATTGACTAAATATGTACTTGATATTTTAATAATTTTGAAGCATATTTGTATTTTTATGGTCAAACTGCATAACAGCTTATCAACCTACTCAATTATATAGAGTCGTACCTAATACTTGTAAAACATATTACATTACATTTTATTAAATGACATCATACGAAAATATCCAAATAAGATTAGAATGATTTAAATTGCCACTAAAATAGTAGAAAAGGATATCACGTAATCGCCTAATAACAATTGTTCACTGAAAAATTTCACAGTAAGGAATAAACTTAATTTGGAAGAAACTCTAACAACTCACTACGATTCAGATCAAATCAATTCAAAGTTTTGAAGTAAACCGAAACAAAGTCAGATTAAACACTCGACTAGTTTCTTTTACCTGGAAGCTATACATATGAATTTAACTTTTGGTATTTTAACATTACGAAGAAGTAGTATATTATGGCATTCACACACAAAATTATTTCTTATAAATCAATACTCTAAGAAATAATTAGAATTCTCGATTTGGAAGTTGTTGTTTGTATGTAATTTTTCCATAATTTTTAAAGCAAAGTATATAATAGTAAGAATATTTTTTACAATCTGTACGTGAAGTATATTTATTGTATGGTGACAAAAAATACTCGTCCATTTTTGTTTCTTATCTTACCGTATCTACACATTTTGTATGTGGTGGAGAAAGTCTTCATTAAAGGGATTATTGGAAATATAACTAAACATAGTTATCAAATATTTTCATTTAGCTTTTAAACATTGCCTTTTATGTAAAAATGTTGAAGGGGAAAGGTAAACCAAATCAAATACTAAAATACAAACCTTATATTATTTCCAACTATTTTGATTTATAATAAGGTTTTAAATTTTTTTTTAAATATGCATTAATAACAACTAGAAACAGACTGTATACCTACTATAATTAATTAACATTAGAAAAAATATTTAAATAAACTTTAACACTAAGGACTATAATACATTTCCCTGAGTAACAGACTCACAGAGCCCGCCTTTATCGTTGCTTTTAGTAATAGAGCCCCGTGTAATGACTTGCCGTACCCCTTTTTATGCTTAGGGAAAAATCCATTTCATATTCACATTTTTGAGTAGCTATATCACCCATGTGTTCGATAAAATCTAGAAATATTCACCTATGCAAATATTTCACCTAGCATTAATGAGAATTGCCAATCTATGGTTTGGTCAAATCATGTCTTGCTTTGGTGAACCTGCAAACTACTCAATGTCCAGTGCAAATGAATTTTTTGAACTGTTTTTTCACTGATGAAATAACTGTACAATTTCAAATTTCTCAAATATTCATTTCTTTTTCTAAAAATATTTTTAATTGATAGTTATACGCTTAATAATATTCCTCGTTCAGTTAAATGAAACAGGTTTAAAAGTAGATTTTTGGCCATGAAACTCCAAACTAAAGCATTTTTAAACCAGGGTTAAATTGAAATGAAATTATAAAAAACTATGAAAACGTGACATTTTTCTGGTTTTAGTTTTCATGCGTTTTGAAATATTTTAAATTTAATCTACAGCACTGTCCTGGTTTTAAGCAGTGTATATTATTAACATTTAAATTATTTTATCTCCCAACAAGGTCTATAACTTCCTCTTGTATTATAAGGTGATTATTATCAAATAGTATCACTAACTTTCCAGTAAGTAAGCACATGTATATAGTAAATTAAATTAATTATAGCATTAAATTTAATAAACACATTTACAAATACCATTGAAAGACGAAAACAAACATGTTGTAGAACAACGTTGTTTTGCCAGTGTATCACTTTTATTGCCCATTACAATCCCAACGGCTGCTTTATCTCAATATCTAGACACTTACTTTAGCACTGCCTGCGTACAAACATCTGCTTTTAAAAAATATATTGTACACATTGTGAAGTGCCTAATAGGATGTGAGATTTATATATGGTTCTTTAGAATCTAGATTTTCAAACTTTAAAAGTAGTTTCTGTCCGTCTACGGCAAAGAAAGGTAGGTTGCTTATAATTATTGTAGAACCTTTCTACACTTAACTCATTTATCTCTTTCTCAATAAAAGTCAGTTAAATGATCTGTTGAATTTAAATTTATTATAAAAGCTATGGTTATTTTGAATAATTTAAAACTGACCAAGTTTAAATAAAAGTGAAAATTTATACATTTTAAAACGTTTATTTTGTCCACAGTTTTGATATTAGTTAATTTTATGCAAAGTACTATCAGACGATGAATGTGTAGGGTTTTACTGTCTGCTTGGATCGTACGGCGAGTTGTTGACTGGTGTCGCTCGCATCTTCAGTCTGCTGTGAAGTATCTACCGCCCTGACGACTACCGCCTGTGCTGTCTGTTGTCGCCTGGCTGCACAACTTGTGGACTTGGTCGCGGAATGTGGACTGCTTCCGGCTACCCGAGATTGTAGTGTCTGCTACCGATATGTGACATTTACATTTATTCTTTATGGAATATTTGGTTAAATTGCTGGCCCAGCTTTAAATTTAGGAAATGACCTAACTGCGGTATTTACGTGGATTACCTATTTCATAGACTGCATGCTCGACTCATCGTGTGTATCTTCAAGACGACTTGTTTATATTATATTGTATATGTGAAGTATTAAATGTTTATTTTTCATAATGGTTTTATGTTAATCTGTTCTTTCACATCACAATGGCCTCCTGCAGCTCAATGTTCTCTAATGATGCGTAAAACTGTTTAATGCATATTGCAAATTTAATTTAATATTTTAGATTAATAGCTTTACTTTGGTTGCACTAAGTTGCATATTTTGCTGTCAAATATTTACACAAGGTTGCCTTAATATTCGCTTAACAGGGGTTTGTTTATTATCTGAAGAATTAAACTAATAACTTTTGATCCTGGATTTAAAATCAAATTATTTCAATACCAAATAGTAATAAATTTATTAATTTCCATAAACATTAATTGTTATCATTTATAGCAACCTAGTGGCAGTTTTCCCACACCAAAGTTACAGAACTTGCACTCTAAATGAATAATAAGTTATTTAAGTTACACAAATTATTTAACACTTAATAATTGTTTTAATTTGAAACAGAGCAAATTTCAACTAAATTCTGGGTGTTATATTAGGACATGTCATATTACTATATTTTACATATCCGTAAAAATATTTCGTTGTTTACCTAGACTTCCTATAAATCGGGTATGATTAGATTAAGGTTATTGGTACATGATCTGCCTTACTGAGTGATTAATTTGGAAGGGATGGTTCCCCGTTATTCACCCACAACGGGTGGCGCCCAACAGCAACTTTAACTAACATCAAGATATCTCAAATTGGTAGTGACTGTTGGAGTTCGGGAAATTTTATGAGCCACGCCCACGACCTCTCCCTGATTTGAAGTCGGACACTTGCAAGCCTTTTGGTTTGGGTTGCACGTTGGGGAAAAAGGGAAAATAAATTATGATACAAAAAGTCTAGTTATATATGTTTTAAAAAATATTCTTTATCGTGGAATATAGCAAAACTTTTTTACTCAAATATAATTCGCTTGAACAAGAGGTCCTCATACACATGCAAAGCCTAAAAACTTATCTTTGAAGCACGGAGTACCTGCTAGTTCCTTAATAAAAGAAACAAAAGCAACAAAAATGATTGTAATATGGTTATATAAACCAAAATAATGGTGCGAATAATTAAAGTAAATTTTTATAAGGCACTAAACTTATGCTTCAGAATTTAGTAGGATGGAACAATGGACAAAATGGGGATCTTCGAAAAAACGAATGTTAACTGAAAGTGCTTATTGAACAACAGCTTCCCTACCTGAAGTAGGCAAACCGAATGGATTAAGGTACAAGGAGAGTATGATCAATGCCTATGGAAGACAAAATATCTAGTTCAGAAGAGTCAAATTCTAATCCTTAATTAATCATATAAAAGTTTATTGTTTTTGAAACCGTCACTGTAGATCCACAAGTATTATATAAAAAATTCTATTTAACTCTCCAAGTGGCGGTCATTTTTTCCTGAAGTGGCAGCATGTTTTAGAGCCTTGTGCAAGGGTTTTTAAAAATATTTTATTAAAAATATAAATTAAAAGTAATATATATATAGAAGTATATATTTTTGTGTTCAGAATTAAACATATAATAATATACGTATTTAAAGTTGGCTTTAAAAAAATTTTTACTTAAAATTTGTTTTCCATGAAACTCAAAATTTACATTTTTTTAATTTGGGGGGGGGACCATACGTAGCAAACCAAGTTATAGTAGGAAAACTATAAAAGTGAGATAACCATTTTGTGTCAAATTTATTCTAGTTTCAGAAAAACATAAGCATTATACAAATTTATGAAACTATAATAACGCTATATAACAAAAAGCAGCGATGGGCATAAATTGTTGAGAAAAGGGTGTATATGTAAGAGTTTGCTAATAAAAGTTTTACTAATACAGTTTTACTTGGATACATGTTATATTCCATATTTTATTACTCAGAATGAAGTAAACTGTACAGCAGCAGTAAAATAAATTCCATAACTTTTTTTTTGAAGAGTCGAAAAAAGTTTCATTTTGTCATTACTCAAAACTTTTGCGGAAAATTTTCAAACAGCAAAAGTATAAAATGTTTTTCAAAGCTTGTATTATATCCAAATTTATAAATCTATGGTTTACATCTGATGGGAAATTTTATGTAGTTTTAGAAAACCATAAACTGTGTCAAAATATATTACATATATTTTGATTCCACAACTACATGTATTTACTAAAATAACAGTATATAGCCTACGCGACTAACAATGACCCTGGAATGGTCCAAACAGTTATGATACATAACCAAAGAAATTACGGTAAATATATATTTGGTTGTGAAAATTGTTATTTCAGAACTAAAAGAGTGCCTAAAATAACGTTTAGTGAGTGAAAAACAATAACAAACTACGTGAAATGAATTTTAGCCAAGTCATTTTGCAATAGCCTACACATATTCGATAATTCATCAAACATATTTCAGTAAAAAGAAATTTATTTATTCTAAATATATTTATTTGCACTATTGCAATATTTAACAACTCGCCACACACTAAACACAACACTAAAACACAAATAAAACTACTAAAACTTACTTACAGAAAGAAATGTGAACGGCAACGACAACATGGCGGTCACAATGAATTTGACGTTCCAAACTACGAACTTGGTACGTTGCAACTACAATACTAAGAGGAATAAAACTATAGTATTCCTTAGGCTTTTTCCCGAATCCAATGGTGCATGAATCGAATCGATACGTTGCCGGAATATACTGTAATGAGTGATTATGCAAGGGAATGTTTGATCGTCAAAACTTTGACGGACAACATTAATTGATGGAAAATAACCGTCAAAATTTTGATGAACAACACTAGGAGGGTTAGTATAAGAATCAAAAGAAATGTACAGCGTTTTACAACATAACTAGAGTCATGCAAATATAAATAAATACACTGTTAACTACAATACTTATCGTCGTACTTTGCCAACCGAAACAAATTACAAACGAATGTGACGAATTTCAGAGTAATACGTAAATAAAACATGTGGTATTGCAAAGCTTTACAACTCAATAAATAAAAAAAACAATCCCTATTTAATCTAAAATGCTTTACTGGCCTATTAAATTTAATGAAAAGAAATTTCCAGTATTCAATTGCGTATACCCAACTATAGTTCTCAATCCTACAAACCTTCTACTATTCAGGAATTTATTTCTGAATATCATTATCTAACATATGGAATATATTAATTGCATATAAAACCACGTAATATGAAGCTTACACCTGTACTAAAACTCATATTACTCATAACTTCGAATATTGATATCTTGTTCTGTTCAGTGTATCACTATAAATATATTTAATTACGCTTTTACGTATGTATCTCAAATGTAATGGCTATTAACATATGTTAGTATTATAATAACTTCTAACTAGCATTATTTACACTTACAATAATTTAAATCCAACACCCTAGTGCCACTTTAAAACAAAATGTGTTTTTTATTTGTCAGGATATGGTTCTTTAAACTGAAATATTATAAGGCGTATACCAGAAAAGTTGTTGAGCATCAGGCTTTTCTTAAGATGCATAGTTTTGTTTAGGTCAACACTACACTCTATTTGAAATTAGTGCAACTAAAAGCTATTTTCTATTAGAGAATACCACCGTTTATTACTTTTTCGTTTATTACTTTTTAACTGTCATTAATCACCAACCAATAATGCCGGAATCTGTTTATATTCCATTAAACTATTGATAACTAATTAGACATCCAAAACTAAAAAAAATACTACCAAAGACTTTCCGTGTATCTATGGAGGGCGGATGTTATTACAATAGCAAAAGGAACACGTAGCAGACAATGACAGAAGTTGAACCAGTACTAAAAAGTAAATTTACTGTGCATTTTTGATTCGCATGTGACTCGTGGTGCACACGTGACATGTTTAAGTAGTATAATTCATGCTAGGCATGAGTCACCCGTAACTCATATGCAGTGTTAATTATTATTGTAATAATTATAAAATACAATTACCTACATTGCAATCCCAAATGCAATCCGTGCAAACACTGTTAAGTCCCTGACCACTCCTTAAGTTTAGTGGATGCTATAAGTAGCTCACCGAATAACTGGTATAAAGCATGCGTGTGTAATTTATTTAAGGCTATTTATGGCCTAGTTGTAGTTTTAAGTTTGAAAGTAATTCATGTATTTTATAAAGCCATATGGTAGATTAATTCTGCTTTGCCCAACTTCTCAAACAAAGTTTTCCTCACACCAAGGAAATGATTGAATAGACGTTGACTACAATAAAACGGACAATGTGACAACTGAGATGCCAAAAATTTACTGCAACAATGACAAGTTGACAAAATCTTTAGCTGTGTTTCCAAATTTAAGTTTAATTTAATTAAAATTAAATTAAATTAAATTATTTAATTAATTAATTAAATTTAATTTATTTCAATCTAATTATACTATTTTACGAAGCGGTATTAAACATACTAGCAACTTTCACATGAAACTAACAATCTTTAAAGTAATTTCGTTTGAGGCTGGATACATAATCAATCGTATATAAACACCGCAGTTTATTTAAGTACTTCAGCTAAAACCATGTACTATTAAAATAATAAAGACAATTTCAATTGAATAATGAACGTTCTTTAACAAATTCAATTATTATTTTAGTACATGTATAAAAATGTAAGAAACTTCTATAGTAAAAATAATGTAGCATTTTAATTATTTTTATAACTATGTAAAAATGTATTGTGAAAACAGAATTGAAGATTGTACTTACAGTAGATATATTTATTTAAATAAAATTAATT
This sequence comes from Homalodisca vitripennis, assembly GCF_021130785.1. Lineage (NCBI taxonomy): Eukaryota > Metazoa > Arthropoda > Insecta > Hemiptera > Cicadellidae > Homalodisca > Homalodisca vitripennis. The sequence continues at coordinate 78,716,004 of NC_060213.1, forward strand.
ATAAGTTTTATCCAACATGGGCTACAACAAATAAAGTTCCCCGATTAGAGAAATAAAGCAACCGTTGTGTCTGGAAATGGCAGTAAAACAGGATAAACTGATGGCAGTTACAGATAGTGTTCTGTTAGTGTTGCGTCTTTCCAGATTTACTTATTGTGACTAAATTGTATATTTTATGGTATATAATACTGTTACGCTAAATTATATTTAATATATGATTGTTGTAAAACATGATTACTTCAATCTAACTTTGTTCTTTCGCAGTATTAAAGTGTCTTTGTACTGGTTCAAGGGCTGGTTTGAGCTGTTCTAGGGGAATATTACAATTAAATTTATTAAAATTCTTTTTTCGGGTTGCATCCAATATGCTGACTGTCCTCTTAATTGCGACCATGTGCAATTTTGTTTTTAAGAAACTCGCTAAGGCAATAATTCTAAGATAATATTATGTTTTTGTAAACCTGGAAAATAAATCAGAAAATATTATCATTTTATGCTTAATATAGCATTGTATACACAATTTATATTTTTGTATTAACGGTATTTTACTTCATCCTATTCAAATACTTGCAATATAACTGAAAGTTATAAGAGTAGAAAATTTTATCTAAAACAGGTATTGCCTTACTTTACAAAAGTGGTAAATTTTTATTTTTCATTGCGTTTGTTAGATTAATTTTAACATAAATTATCAAAGGAACATAAACATATAAAAGTAACAATAATAGTTATGCTTTTAAATGAAATGTTATTAGAAGATCTTAATGCATGGATCTATGATAAACATGAATAGGACACATTTTACTTAATGTTGAATTAACTTAAATTATATTTATCAAGGATTACTTTGTAACCCTAAAAACACCTATGTAGTACGTGATGTATTTCCTACTGAAGTTTTAACTCATTCTAAACTACGGAAATTTAAAATTACGGAAAAGTTTATAGAGCTATTCTTTTACGTTTCAAAAAAGAGATGGTGTTGAGTTTTAAATGTACTCGTTTTTTATTTAAAAATGTTGATAAATATATGTAAAATAATTTAAGTTTTAACAGCTCGGAAAATATTGATTGAGAAGTATAACACAAACTATATTCAAAAGGCACTTTTTTACACACCGTTGCATGCATTATGTCTTTTGCTATAAGTATGAAATGACCCAGTTCATCATGCAGTCATCGCTCTCTTATTTTTTGCGGTGCGATCCATTTATTTTAATGCTAATTAGTTGTAGAGCAGAAGGGAAATGCGCATTGCGTAACAACCACCCGTTCCTCCTTGAAAACGATGCTAAATTTTCGTTTCAAGAAATAAATCCATTGTCTGCATCATTAGTTTTGCTAGGGTTTAGAATGGGATGGAACCAGTATTGTAAAAAGTATAAAAGATTACATTTTATTAAATTAAATTTTTCTTACCTTAAGACACTGAAAACATCCACCGGAAATGTTGAAAAAATATGAAATCAGAGTCAGCTAACCAGCTACTGTCTCTGTATTTAGTTCTATAACAATGATATCACTAATATATATTCTGAAGATTGGTTTTAAGTAATAAAGATAGGGCAATACAGTCTGAAAACGCATTATCGTTTAAAATTTTAAACCCGTTTGAAAACCTCCCAAGTAAAGCCTCTCTAAATTAAATTAAAATTAATTTAACTGCAGCTAGCGATCGATTTCTTTATTAGGACAAATACATATATCGATTGTAATTAAACACAAGTAGGATATATAAAGTGAAAATCGGGTTTTGACTTAGACTGTAATATTCATCGTCCTAAATCCTCTCTTTCAAATAGCCCCTGTTATTTTCTCTCTGATTTTGAGTATACTATGGAGAGTAAAATAATTCAAACGGTTTATATTTAAAACAGCCTAAAGTTTTTTAACTTCCCTTGCTTCATGTTTACTTTCATGATTCATGTTGTCAAAATATGGTTTTCATTAAAATATTGAATTCTCTAAATCATTCACATTTCATCCATCATTCCTGTATGAAGGGAGTACAAAAGAAAACAAATACCTGAATTAGGTGTTAGTGGTTCTGTAGTCATGGAATAGTCTGATAAGCTGCCTCCACTGCATGATGGATACAATTTCTCTTTTGGTAAATGATTTACCTCACTATAAATTTAATATCATTTAAGAGTTTTAAAAGACAAAGGAACTACTGGTACTGGAACTGCCAAAGTCAATGTGAGAATGTGTAAAATACAATTGAATGAGGAAAATCCATGAGTAATACACAAAGAGGATCTAATGATCAATTTTGAAAGGGGGAAAATGATATAAGCTTTATAAAATACAATGGAAAAAAATGTTTGTTACTGTATCCTCAACTTTATATGATGTTGAACCAGTATGAAAAGTCCAAACGTGTAGTGCTGCAGATAAAAAATGTTATATGCAGCACTTTTATAAGACTTGCTACACTTGCCATGCATGATAGAAGTGTCGGGCTAAACTCTGATGCTCGTAACCTATTTGGAACCACTGTTCCATTTTTTGATTAAAATAAAAAATGTTTATGTGGGTAGTTTGGTTCGCACGTGGGAATTTCCATTAATGTTCTGGTCTGTCGGCTCCACTGAACCAGTGTCCTATGTTTTTAAAACCTCAAGTCCAGTTTCCTGATCTGCTGAGAGGAGTGTATTGGACGTAAAATATACTACAATGACTACGAGCCAAAAGTAAGTACCGTAGTGTAATGTGGACTCGGAAAGTGGGGTTCCGATATCATGCTTATACATGTATGTGATGTATTCCTACTGAAGTTTTAACAAATTCTTAGGACTCCTCTATATTGCATAATAAGTGATTTTACAATGAATTATAAGAACCAAATAGTGAGTACTGCCTAAAGCATGGTTAGTGGCAAATAATCCATACAATTATCAAAAGGTTTGTTTGCGATTTGTACTTTGAATTTAGAATAAAAGCTGTGTAATCTGGATCATTTTCGTCTGCCAAACCACCAATTTGGAGCATATAAATGATTTCCAAACGTTTATGTCAGTAATTTACTACATTTCGAGAGGTCAAATTTAGAATGACAACTTATGAACTAAATCAATGAACTAAAAGTTTATAATAAACTGATATACCACTAAGAATAACACAAATTTGTATCACAACAGTGTAATATTGTTGAACTCTACAAATGAGTGCAGTTATAACGTAGTATCAACAATGTAGCAGGTTTGATGTTGTTATCACAAACACTACTGATAAGGAAATTGTTTGAAGAAGACTTTGCAGGTAGTAAATGTTCGTATGAAAGAACCCATCATACTGTTAGATGTATGATAACTAACCGTTATTCTTATAAAATTAATACTTTAAATTATTGATTTTTAATATCATAAAAAGCGAAATTCTAAGTTTTTAATCAATATAAACATGTCAGATAATATAAAAATTATACTTTAATTAAAAAAAGCAGTTTAATCAATGCATTTTTATCATAATAAACATTTGGGAGGCCAATTGTTTCATTAGGAACATTTTTTACTCAAATAACAACATTGTTGTATAATATCATTTCACTTTCAGCCGTATGATAATGTTTTAAAGGGCCAATAAAAAAAATTATTAAGGGGATCCGCCATTATCTTAGATTTTTTTTTATTTCGACTTTTTAAGCGGTTTAAGCTTTTTTATTATTGAATAGGAAGTAATTAGAGGATTTATGCATTGAAACCAAAAACTCAACAATCAATTTTGTTTTTATTAAGCTTTTCAAAATTTTTTACAAAATGTTTAGTTAAACAAAATTCTAAATCACTTTTTTATTTACAAACCAATATAAAAAAGTTGGATATTAGTTTGTTTCTAATACTAAAAAAAATATTGCTGTGTATAGTCAACTTGGTAACTTAAAACATAACTTACTTATGAAATAATTTACAAAATTATAAAAAAATCCCTCAGTTTTTTCTAATTTTATATTTTATTCTCATACTTTTACAGAATTAATGCTTGTATTACCTTGCCTATACACACAAACCTTCTTCATAATGTCAAGGTACTATGGTATAAATTTGACAGCTATATCTATCATAGTAACAAAGTTATTCAAACTTACGTGAAGCAAGTACCTCTAAATCTAAGTTTTGAGAAAACGGCCGTAAAAGTTTAACATTTGTTTTTTATGACTTTAAAACTCTCCTGCACCATATGTAACACTATCCACTTTTTTAAATATTCTTTCTCTCTCAGCTGGGCACTTTTCGCTAGTTTCCTGTATTTCTTGTATTTTTCTGTGTCTCTTTCTCTCCGAAGGCGAAGACGATGAGATTCCGTCTTCTGGGCAAGTCGCACTGTATTACTCCCCGGTGAAATACCAGCCTTAAGAAAGAGCTTGGTCATTGTCATGGCATGTCCCTCATTGTACAGGCAAATGCCTACTGCCAGCAAGGCATCAAGCTTCCTTTTTGGCAGTAAAAATTGTTTTTGGACATTTACTCCATACAACTCCATGTAGGGACTCGTTTTCGTTTTGAGTTTTTCCTGAGAAGCATCTTTTTATAAGATCATCTGTAGACAAACGGTTATACAAAGGCAAAATATGTTTGTACACAGTTTCCCTTAGTGGTGTTTTTATACAGTCCTTGTGTTTTCTTACTGTTGCGTCTTTTGCAATGTGTCTTTAAAGAAAAACCAACTATTCTCGCCTGCAGGAACTTGTCATGAAAAGGAATGACATCGGTGGAGCGACAATGGTCCAAAGTAGAAAAAATAGCTTCTTTCATCGCTTTGGGGTCTGAAAGATTGTTTGTATAGCATTCCTATAGTATTTTGTAAGCTTGTCAATCGTTGAACCTTTCAAACTGCCATAGGCCTTGCCTCCAAGAGTAATTTTCTTTTTGGCGCAGTCCCTGACCAAGTTCCGTAAACCTGTGCCCAAATTTTCATATTGGGTTAAAATTTCAATCACATGTTCAGAACTACATGTGATTTTGGTATATACTTCACCAAAAAATCCACTTTTTGGAAAAAGTTTAAAAAATCGTTAAAAAGATAGTGGCGGATCCTAATACGTTTTGGAAAATAAATTTTAATGATTCATAATTATTACTATGCCACTGCGTTCTTTCTCGTTGAAACACGCTAGCACAGTGAAGTCTAATTTGTTGTAGCATATCAATATTTAAAGTAAAACTAATTATTTTTGGTAGTAGAATTTATTTAGAATATAGTTGTGAACCACGTTATGGAGAAATGTTCTATCAATATAACGTGTACTCAAAATTCTAACTTTCTCAATTTCTTTGTAGCGTTCGTTTAAGGAGTATTTTTTAATTTGACTTGGATTAATATTACAACTAGTCTATACATATTCTAATCAGAGAAACCTTTACCAATGTTGTCTTAAAAATCAATATAAATAGTAGCCAATGATATACAGTAATCAGCTTTAAACTCAAGGTAAGTGAATCTTTAGAAGTCCATGGTCATAACTATTACAAATTCCAAATTAAACTAAATATACACAAATACACATAAATACTAGACGACTATGAATCTTAGCTGAAATTTGTAAGGGCAATTAAGGGTTTAAAGGTATTATTAAAACTTAGAGGGAAATTTCTTGGTAAGTAAAACTGATTCAACAAAATCTTGTACCACTAAAGAGTGCATTGATTATCAGGAGGTTTAACTTCTGTAAATATCGATATGTTGGGATACAAGAATAGTACAATACGTCTAGTATACTGCAGAAGATGACTGATAACGTTGGAGGGGATCCCTACGTCTGAAACGGGCTGCTGCTAGCCTAGACATAAGGATGTGCCACCACCTCTTTGCCTGTTTTGACTAGAGAGCCTGGCACAAGCTGGCGTCTCTCTTTCCCGAGGAAATATGCGCGACGGCTATCTACTCAACGACGACCTCACTCGCAGCTCGCGATACTTCACTGAAACTGGCTACGGGATATTTTTTAATTAGTATTTGCTACTCACATGCAAATTTTATTAGTGTAAATTTTGCATTAAGTATACAATTACATTACATTTCATGCTTTTATTAACCCGTAGAAGAGTAAAAAGTGCATAACTAAGATGAGTGAACACAAATTATTCTGCACCAATATTTTTACATGCTCAAAGAGAAGTATTTTCCCCATTTTATATCACGGATCTAGCCAGAGAACTTTAGTTTGTAAACGTAACTCATAAACAATTTACAGTTTGCTCTCTGTGATCTCATAGTCTAAGCGGACCTGGACGATGGTGTCATTCTACCGTTGAGATGTATGAAGTTGGCATTTTTAGCCAGAGTGAATCCACATTCACTGATTCAGGCCAGCACTCGCAGAATGACTCGGTCGAGCAGAGATGGTACTTCGTTGAAGGTCCTTGCAGTCAGTGGTGACAGTTACCCCACAAAGAAACTTCCTCACAAAGCATTTGGAGAATCCCAATGTGAACGATATTTTACAAGTCCGGTCCCAGGATCAAACACAGCGCAACTCACTCCACGACAACCCTCCAGAGCGGCCCGTAGGCAGTCATGTAAATTCCTGAGGCAGCTGTTAAGTAACCAAAAGTTAGATAGCATAAAAGTCGTCCTGAATGCTAGTTAGCTTGTAGATTTAGCGTTAAGAAGATGTGTTGGACATTTTTTAAAACTAGTTAACAACAAGGCCTCACTGAGATGACAAGAAACCGTCTAAAAGTGCGTCAATCGTCGAGCGGTCTACAAAAAAAGGCCGGATAGGCTACCACCAGTCTCAATCCCTTCAAGAGCCTAGACATCAAATCGCCGCTCGAGGAGACCCTGTTCTATGTGAGGCGACGGGGTTTCTAGATCACATACCTTTGCTTATGAGAGTCTAGCGTTTCACTGCCTATAAAGTACTCCTGATAGAAGCAGAGTTTGTATATATTCAGATATAACGGTGATCAGTTCGGAGCTACCACCTCAAACACTTCTACCAGAACACCATCGGAGTAAGGCGTCTTACGAGACCGTACCTTTAAAACGGCCCAAGTATAAAATGGAATTCACACGATGGTTGGACATGGTTCACACATTGGAAATGTACTGATACTTCATAACCAGATAGATTAGAAACAGGGCGTCCAATATGTTTTCCGTAAGAAATAAACTCGTGTTTAAAAGATGAACTCATGTTTCAGGTCGGATGACTTTACACAGAGTCCGTGTATTGTTACTAGGTAACTCACTCGCGAAATATAGAGTTTATGTTCTCTCTTTACACTTATTGCAATTGCTCACTTAAAAGACCACCTAGATGTACAAAACCTATGAAATCTCTCTACGACTGCCTCGTGAAAATTTAAGCACTTTAAGCGTATTACAAATGTTTAATTACTATATCTAATGCCAATTAGATTTAGGGTTGATTATATGTCTAAAAACTCTCCTTCGACTCTCTTACTGGAAAATAAAAATATTAAAAAAACTTTTGTTACTAGATATATTAACTAAAAGAGCTGTGACCACAACGATTTTAATAAACAGATATTCCAAATCCAATCCGATTGCACCAAATTAATAAACCATTGCTTTATTGATTTTTAGTGCAGAATAATTCATATAGTTTCGAATATATCTGACACTCCAGTTTGGTCATTGAGAAACTTATATTGAGAAACATAGCAAAACTGACACTTGTATATTAATCTGGAACTTACTATTAAATTACCAATAAAATATATTATTGTTGTATGAAATAAAAGGATAGTCTACCACACGATAAAATAAATTTTCATTTACAAATAAATATTACAAATATGGTGGCCTTCTTTCCAAGAATTTAGAAATTAGCTTTACTTAGAAAACAGCTGGAATTAACTCGGTAACAAATTGGAAGGGCAAAATAATGGTGGGTGAAGATACTTGTGATACCATACATTGCACCTGTTAGTAGTGCACGTTGTAAAAATTATAATTAAGTTGGTATTCAACTTTTACAGTAACAATTTTTAAATTTATATCTATATTTGTACTGATACACAATATAACTAAACCTGCATTCGTGACATCATGCACTGCACCATTTGATATAAGAAGCATTAAAAGTGTACACTAAAGCTATAATTAACACGCTTTTATTAGCTTCGGTTGTATCTACGTAACGGAATCTTTGAGCATAATTTTTTACCAATTTCCAGAAGTCTGATTAATTTGATTACTTTGCATACATATCAAGGACCGATGACAATGCAATAATTTGATCATAGTTTTCCATTATTCTTATAAGGACCGCCAGGATTAAATAAATTCCTTTATAGATCATCTGTGATAAAGGTAGCGCGCGATCTGCGCTAACCCAGCGTTCAAGTCTGCATTCGTCTCGGTATGCTCGGATGTGCTTAACTCTCTTAATATAGTAATATTACAGTAGTCATCCGGTCTCTGGCATTTCCAGTGGTTTCCTTGACAGCCAGATCTCTAAGTACACGATCCATGCAATTTGAGTTGTTGCTTTACAGAAACATACATAGTATTTTTTATCAGACAAAGCCTTTAGTGTTTTTTTTTAACTAATTCGTTTTCAACAATATTAAAATTTTTTCTTGCATTTTTTATTTAATTTACTATAAAATAAAGTTAACAAATACAGTTTAGTTATTTAACACATTACCGAAGATTGTATAGCTAATAAATTAAATAACAAATGCACCAAAATATGGGTATATTCAAGTCTGAATTACAATAACCATTAGTTTTATTATGTATGTGTATGTTTGATACATCTTACACACACACACACATAAATATATATATATATATATATATATATATATATATATATATATATATATATATATATATATCAGAATATAGCAATTATATGATAAAAATATAAAATGATTTACGATACGAAAAATTCAACTATACAATAGCTTTAATACAGCTCAGTAAGAATGATAAATGATATATACTAGTCAACATTACGTTTATTAAATACTTCACATACCTAACCCTCAAGTCCGGCAAAGGTGTTTCAAACAGCCACAGTTCCTTGGTAGCTTAGATGCCAGCCTTCGATTTTTTACGACAATAATTAATCTAAAGAGAACTGCGAAGCTTCGAGTCTCCAGGGATCAGAGCCGACATCTTAAGTGCAAGCTTGAGGAGTCATATTGAGGCTATGCAGGTTGCTATTTCCCCGTTGGTAGCTATTAATAGGACAGAACCTTTAATGGGACACCGATGACAGAAACGCACCAAGCGGGCAAAAACCTGTCCGACCCGACCAGCGATCACATAAGACCAATGGTGAATGATTCCTAAGAAATACCACATTTCCACAAGAAACTAATTGATACATCGAACTAAAAAATGAAAAATAAATAATAGTTTAAAAAACTATAAAAAACACGCTTTTATAGCTAATCAAACTAAAAAATAGAAAATAATTTTTAATTATAAAGAGCTTATATTATGGTAGTAGAAAGGCAAAACAATCATTCATAGTTAAACACCTCAAAATAAAATTATAATAATATTTAAGTTATTAACAGAATAAATTAATTCAGAGTAAAAAACGTGGGGTGCATTTTACTACATTTCATAAGTCACCTTTCAAAGATAATTACCGATAGAATGATTGTAATATTTAATATATCAAGCACCCCACGCTAATTATAGTGTGGTATAAAATTAATCACAAATGCTATGCCATACCTACTTCGTATCTCAATAGCAAGACCCTTCTTTAGCACATAATTCTAAGGTTTGATTATATTTATTCAGCATGTGCTGACAAAGTTCTGATTAAAATTTACCGTCCACCATTGGCACGATGATTTTCCATCTCTAGCCTGAGTGATGATAATTTTTATTGATATCCAACCATTATAAACATTGCACATTGAAGTTTATTGCGTAATTACCATTATGGAATATTTAAAATTGTTATAATTTTCTTTGTATAGAGAAGAACTTTTGATGATCTAATATATTTTTCAAATTTGGCGTCCTTTTACAGACAAATCTAGGCTGTAAACTTAGATTTATTAATTCCTGAAGATCATACAAAATTATGAATGTTATATTGCTATTTTTGTTATTGAATAGAATTATGCAAAATAGATGAAACTGAAAAGATTTATTAAAATTCCTTGAAAGTTAACATAGCCCTCATAACTGTTTGATAACCCTAACAAAATAGCCTGCTTGAATAGTGTAAATGTGCGCAAATAATAAACACACTACTTTCATAAATCTCTAGCTCATAATCGAAGCAGGTTTGACAGTCAGTGTTGAATGACGTTAGAGATTTAATTAACACCCTTGTGGTCGTTGACACGAGAACTGCACTTAACAGTAGATTAGACACAGAGGTCTGGAAAATTACAACGGCTTCAGACAATGGAACCTGTCTACAATTGATTACAGCTAACACCCGGTAAGTAAATGTGAAGCCATACGTTGTCTGATTAATAGTTGAAAATTATATCGAAGCCCAGTTTGTAATAGTGGAGAGATAATGTCGATCATAGCATGTTTTTAATTTTCTATGTAATATTCATCATTCACATATCTAGAAATCATTTATCCTTATATAAAATTAATTTTCTTAAAATGTATCCACTCCTATTACTATTAGTTTTGTTCGTTGTTTGTAGTTATTTACCTTGTTTTACTTGTATTGGTTTAAAATTTATATAGCCATAAGGATGGGACATTAAACACATTTCTTAATTATGTTAATAAAAAAAACAAGATAAATACTTATCATACATTTAATTATAAATTTTTATAGTTCAAGTTTTTATTTATATTTACCATATTGGTGGCGTTTTACTTGAGGTGTCTTATTATGATAAAAGTTAACAAGGCTTTCTCGTTGGATATCCACGTTTTTGTTTGTGAAGCCAATATTTCAAATGCTGCTGGAAACTAAAAGATTTACAAAAATTTTCATACTGATTATAAACTATACAAAAGTATGATCCTTAGAATTTATAAACTGAAAATGTAAAAAAAAAAACTAGTTTCCAGAACTATAAATTACTTAGTTTGTAAAATTATTTGTTAAAAACAAAACAAATACTGTCACAAAACGAATGTTTTTCGTTTGAATCCCTATAATTTCAATAAACTGATAAAAGTGCATATTTATTGAACACACATTGCAGATAATATAATTGTTTTTTGCAAAAACGATATAAATAAAGTCAACAGTAAACAGGTTCTAAATTATTTAATTCCATTCTAATTAAACAATATTATAAAAATCTGAAGGGAATGCACTTTGAACTCAATGCAATAACAGTTTTGTTACAGCAGCACATCAGCTGATTAGTTTTGACTATTATTTTTTTTTTCTTTTATTAGGTAAGTGGATCTGCTCATTTGTTATTATTTTAGGCCGCTTGAACGCAGTATGACCTATTCGTGTCCGCTTGGTTACTTTAGTTGTGAGTAGTGTTATTGCTTTAGTATGTCAGAAATATTAATTAAAATTCCATTTATCATTTACTGAGAGTATCAATTATTTAAAAGGAAATTAACTTTAGGTTTGTGTTAAGAAATTTTTTGGGTTTTTTCACATTTCACGTATTTTCTCACGCATAAGCATATATGATTTACGTGTATGAAATGACAAAACTACATCTTCAGTTTCATAATATCAACGTCTGTTTCCTCAATTTAAAGCACCAAATAATGACGTATTAGGAAGATTTTTATTAATGCCCATGAGACTGGTTGTTTTTCTCCTCAAAATATTTAATCAGACTGTGGGCTTCACATGAATATGACGCTCAAAGTATTCTTCAAGGATTTGAACGTAGTCCTACTACAATTACGCGGATAATATTTATTCAAATTAATATAACAAAAAGTCGTTTGTTGCGAACTTTACAATAACACGGATCCTATCCGTTTCGTATGAAAAAAACATCTTCAAACAGGAGACAATGCTATGGATCTGCAGTTTCTGTAAATTGATTAAAAAGCATCTTCTTATTGGTTTGAATACCCCTTACTAACGAAACTACTAACAACACCAAGAATTTCGATCCAAGAGGTCAGATTCCTCATGCTATAATAGATAACAGGTTTCAGCGCAAATTTTCAGTTTAATTTTTTGTGTAGTATTGTTGATTAAGAAATTGATTGATGACTTTTTTAGAGAAATATAAATAAGATTTGTTACATAAACATTTGTTTACTTCTCTGGAAATTACAGAAAATTTAACACGAATGAGTATGTATTTCCAACATGGTGGCGCTCCTCCTCCACTCACAATCGTATTATATATTTTTTAAATGAACACTATGCAAGGCAAACTGATACTGGAGGAGTTATTAAATGGCCGCTAAGGTCTCTAGACCCCACAGGACTATTGTAAATAGGGTTGGATGAAAAGTTGAGTTTAAATTGTAAAGTTTTACACGAGATGGACGGATTAATACATTTTACACGCTGCTTTCTTCGTAAATGAAAAGTAAAACGGTTCTTGAAACAACGACGTAAAATATAGTGAAGCTTTTTAAGAAATGTGCTGTATACAGACTGTAATAGAATTTTCGAAACTTTTTTTATAATGTAAAGAAATCAGTAATGTTTTAACGGCATTATAGTGGTAAAAATAAATTTGTATGATAAAAATACTACGTTTATTTCAAACTTTTTAGGTCTACAATAACATGTTAAAATGTTTTATTTTCCTCCTGAGCCACAGTGTATAGTACTAATAGATGTATGTTGGACGTAGTCAAGTATTTTTATAACTTATGTTAAAAATACTTACTAATTTCCATATATAAAACAACATATTTAGTGTTAGACAATTCAATGTTCAATACTGATAACGGTAAACCTTCTGCACAAGGCATTACGAACTAAATCATCCATGAAGAGTGATATACACTCAACTGAGAAATATATATAAATCTCAGGGTAGATTTGTTTGTTCACGATTTCACATTTACACTTATTTTTGTTATCAAGACAGTAAAATACTATGATATTTTATGAATATTTCCCTAGATTCATTAACGGCGAATTGACAAATATTTTACAACGACTATCTATTTTGTCCCCAAAAATGCGTCTAAGCTTTATAAATTTATCTAAATTTACGGATTGTGGTAGCGTTGGATTTTTGCAGATCAAGAGAAAAAAAATTTCAAAAAGCCTCCCAGAAATGTGGATTAATTAATAAACATACACATTTAGAAACACTCGTATTTGAAATAAATTAATAAAGCTTTAATGTTGATATCCTTATCAAAATCAATGTTGTCCTGAGTTTGAACTCTAATACTATAATGTATATAATGTTATTGTATTAATGGTTGATTTTCCAAAGTGGAAGTTTATTAGCTGTTTCACTTTTTCCAAAGTCTCAAGCTCACAGCAAACGCCTCAAAATCAAATTTTTTTGAACTTATCTATGCGAAGTAGAGATTCTAGTTGTGGGTCTGCAATAATGTTGACAGAATCCAGTGTAGAAGAAACAAAATCGACTAAATTCCCCGGAATACACCTTGATCAAGGGTTGACACGAAGTGCTAACATCGACTCTGTTTTGTACCAAATTAGCCTCCGGCATAATGAGATATTTAGACAAATACTGCTCGAGTCATGTATTGATGACGGCATATCATAGTCTGATTTACCCACACCTTACATATGGATTGGTGTTGTTGGGCTCTAGTGCCAAAGATAAATTTTTTGAAAAGCATTCAAACTTTAAAAGAAAGCGATTGGAATAATTGCAAACATGGATTTTAGGGAGTTGTGCCGACCAGCATTCAAAAACTTGCAACTGATGAACCTGCCCTCTCTCTACATCCTGGAAACTATTCCATTCTGTATGTCTTAATGTACCCTGATGGCTGACCATGACTTGCACGGGATATTAGACAAGAGGCAGAGATAACAATCGTTCAGAAAAACACAGAAAGATGCTTTATGACCACTTGCTTTCGCAAGCAGGTGTCCATTTACAGACACATTTCCAGTTTCTATTAAAAATGCACCAACACCTAAGGCGTTAAAAACCCATCTTAAACGCGTTTTAGCATAAATGGCATTTTATAATGTCGGCGAGTTTTTGGCATGTAACTGGGAGAAACACCCATTTTGAAAACATACCCTCTCGTTTAAAATGGTGTAAAATTGGCGAGTAAGTGGAGTGAACTAGTAAAAAAATTGGATGTGTGAATTTTACACTGTGGTATGTTTGCAACATTTGTACATTAAATGGCTGACTTTTACCATATAATGTATATTGTTTACGATACCAAAATATTTGAATTTGAATTTTTCATTAGATATTCTTGTATATAACGTACGTTGCTATCTTTCGTGTTTGGAAAACTATTTGCTAAATTAATATAAAAAACTGGTGTTTTACTTTTCTAATGTCAAATATCTAAAGATTTTACTTCAAAGAAAACTTGTTCTATATATAAATTAAATGTGTCAAGGGCTCGATACGTGAGTAGGAAGGAGTAAGTGCAGGATACGTGTTGGATACGCCATGCCATAAGGCGCGGCGGCGATCATGCATTGTGACCATCCATTCCACTCTGATATTCCAACTATTTAGGATTGTGGATTACCAGGATTTAAAATTTACAAAGTTAACTCAATTAAATGGTTTAAAGTATTTTTCGTTAAATGAGGGCTCTAATACATTTTAACTAGCGTTCACTACCAAGTTACGCCACACACGTGTCATGTAAAACTTTTCGCTGAAGTTACATTACAAATTTCATTTATAATGAGGATTTTCATTTGTTGCTGACAGGCTGACAGTGGGCCAGGAAACAAATTAATGCAACCCCCTGGCAGGCAGAAGAGAAAGTTCTCCAACCAACTGAGGAATAGCCTAATATGAGGCTCAGTAAAATTCTACGGATATAATGCACGTACATCGATATACTTATTGCTTAATTAAATAGAAGTTTCTTGCAAAAGTTAAAAATTTACGGAAGAATCATTTTTTAGATATAAAGATAGATGAATATTGAATATATTTTTTAAAACATTCTGTTAAATTTAGTGATAGCTAATCATAATTATACAATCAAGTTTATGGTTAAATTCCTTGTCGAGATATTTCCCTGATTCCTAATTTACTAAGGCTCAGCCATAGCCCATGAAAGGACTTGCACTGGTCTTACTATCAAACCAACAAATATAACATGTTAATATGTGTGAACACTTAGATTTAAAATATATGTCCATCGTATAATATTCAAATTGTTGTAATTGATACCCATAGAACTAATGTGCAACTAATATTTAATGCTAACCAATGCCCCCATCCAGTAGTATTTACCATAATAGAGCTGCATGTAAAAGTGAAATGTAACATCCTAATTGTTGGTTTTTATTTATAACGCTGAAAGATAGACAAAAAAGAAATATCCCAACTACACGAATACCAAAGCTCAGCTAATTAAATTTGAAAATATTACAGGTTATATACACACGAGGTGGTGAACTGGCTAGGCTTCTGAACATGAAACCTCAGTAAAAATATTGAATCCCCTAACGTATCAGATAGGCCTGGAAATAATTTAAATTTTGATTTGGTAATAACAATCGTTTACATCATAACAGTTTTAGATATATAACCTTATATAAAGTAATAGACTTTATGAATCATTGTAGCTGGTAGTCATTTTATTATTTAAATGGAAACACATATAAATTTAACATATGCATATTATTTAGGTGGAATTTGACCAAAACATAGTGTAGTCGATTTTGAAAACTGCAGTTTATTTGTACCTACTGGAATATATAACTTAATAAAACGTAATCGCAGTAAATTCTCAGTAGAAATGTTATGTATTAGCGCAATGTTGATGGTTTTCTATTGCATATAAGTAGCTTATAGTGGTCAAGCAGCTTACGCTGATGTAGAGTGTAATTTATTATGAAATAGCTTACAATAACCATTAATATTAAACGTAGCATAGCAAAGTCCATTTTCAATTATTATTGACGCGATATAATGCATTTACATCAAATATTGACTTATGGATGAAGACCATATAAGAAACAAAATATGATTTAGTATAAATGTCTCTCTCTCTCTCTCTCTCTCTCTCTCTCTCCTCTCTCTCTCTCTCTCTCTCTCTCTCTCTCTCTCTCACACACACACACACACACACACACACACACACACACACACACACACACACACACAGCACACACAAGTTATATAGCATATGATTTCATCAATGTGCGCGTATATGAAGAAGAAGTACACACACACGCGCGCGCGCGCACGCACCGCACGCACGCACGCACGCACGCATTGATGAAGATCATATGCTATATAAATTCCAATACATGTGTGTGTGTGTGTGTGTGTGTGTGTGTGTGGTGTGTGTGTGTGTGTGTGTGTGTGTGTGTGTGTGTGTGTATGTGTGTGTGCGCTTCGTCATTCATAAGTATTTATGGAATTTATCATTTTAAAAAGGTATATCTGGTTTTATACTTAATTTTAAAGAAAAGAAAGAAACACGGATTAGATTACCAAAAAACAATATTACAGCACAATAGGCAGATACTGCTTGCATGGTGTACATGAGCGTTGAAAAAGTCTTATTTTACACTCTTTTTAATTTTAACTTCTTCGTTCATTGAACAGGGTTTATAAATATATTTGTATAATGCCTTTTAAGAAATATTGGATTTAGGATAAGATAAATGTATAAATAAAGACATGCATTACCAAAGATGTTGTATTATTTATATAATACATACAAAATATAGTAAACCTATCATTAGTTTTAATACATCTGTTTATTTATCTGAGTTTATAATTAGCTGACCTTACAGTTATAAATGTTTAAATACAAAAAGAAAAGCTTTTACCTCGCATTAATTTGATTTGAAAATAGATTATCGACTTTCAAATCGTATGAGGAGTTTCGTGTTAGATGCCATTACAACATTGATACAAGGTTCTATATCACACCAAACGTACTTTGGTATGCAGTTTGTAACTTCTTAACAAATGCACCATAACTGTCTTCATGAAGAACATAGCGTACACCTTTCCTGTAATACATATTTAAAGTCAAATATAAAACCCTATACAATCTCATATACATACATAAATAAAAATATATAAGGTAAATATATAAATAGAGTTCTTAGTATAAAGATTAACATACAGATGACAATACCTATGCAGTTTCGTGGTCCACCACTAAAAGGGAGGAACGAATACGGATGCCTTCCTTCAGAGGCGTCTGGTGAGAAACGATCAGGGAGAAATATTTCAGGATCAGGAAACTGTTCCTCATCTCGGGCCCATGGCGTAGAAAGGAATCAGCACACGACTATTGGCTGGGCAGCGTGGAATGTAGCTGCATTGTAATAAATATCGTGTTTGGTAATTCAACAAATAATATAATAAAAAAATAAAATAGTAGAAAATAAAACATTGTTTGAAAATAGGTCAAGACAAAGGTTTTTTTAAACGTACAATACATTGTAGTAATTAAAACCCATTTAGGACCGTTGTTCCAAAAATGGAACATTAAAATAATAATTTCCCAAAAACGGGAATTTCCCTCAGAGAAGGGAATTTTTCTTCCTAAAGTGTTGTGTTGGCTATACTGTAGCAGGTTTTGAAAACAGTGGACGCATTACATGCCTGATTTCTGTTGTCTGTCTTCTTCCAACATGTGATCACTTATTTTTCACCATGTCATCAAGTGAAACGTAAGTATATAACTACATAATTGTTTTGTGTAATTATATGAGATTGGTTTTATTTATGTTTTATAGAGGCTTTGAAACATTATATGTACTAATTTTAGTCAATTGTTTACTAGTGCCAGTTTTTAGGTTATCGTAAACTCTAGCGTTCCAATAATGGAACAGCGGTCACGAGAGGGCACGTGTACATAAAATGTAAAGTTTTGGTTCTCTTTGTGTTTTCATAAACATTACAATTTTTTATGTTATCAATAACATGCCTATTTATTACTAGGTGATATAATAAACAAGTAGGCCTAGGCTTCTACTAGTTTTTCTTTGCATTGTTTTTTTTTACCAACTAATTTCAATTTATTTCTTTACAAGAAATTTATACGTACTGAACTTTTTAGGTATTCCTTGGATGAAATTCTCAACCTTATTGAGTCCGACAGCCACGTGTTGAGCGCCAGAGTGTATATCAACCCACCAACAAACGTAAACGACTCAGATGAGGACAGCGGCGAAGAAGATGAGGTGGATCTAAATCGGCTAACAAGACACCAGCTTCTAGCCGATGCTGAAGCAAGAGTAACTTTTGGTGAACGAGAATGAGGTAACCTCTGATGTAATTTCCATTAGTGAAAGCAGTTACAAATCAGGCCATAGCACCCCCTGACAATGCAGCTCGTTCGCCTGTCAACAGTCCTGATTGTACACCGCCTGCAAATAGTTCTCTTACTTCAGTAAAACCAAGCACTTGAATCTGAAAAAGCCTCCTACAAAAAAGAAAAAGCCAAATGAACGCAGATGGGAAAAAAAGGATCTTCCTCCATTTTCTGAGAAGGGAATGGGAAGTTCCTTTCTGGCTTCACAACAATGAAAAAACACCCGTTGAGTTATTTGAAATGTTATATGATGACGATGTCATCAAACTTATCTGTGACTATACTAACCAGTATGCTGCTTCCAAGGGGCTACCATCTGGATATACAATCGAAGATATTCGTTGTTTCATAGGAATTTTATTAGTGTCCGGGTACTGTCAAGTCCCTCGGGTAAAAATGTATTGGGAGATGAAGGATGATGTTTGGAACAAGGGTATTGCGGAAGCAATGCCAAGAAACAAATTCCTAAACATAATGAGATGTTTACATGTATGCAACAATAATGATCTGGACCCAAATACAAAATTTGCTAAGGTCTCCCCACTTTGGAAGATGCTAAATAAAGCGTTGGTTAAAGTATTTTGCGGGTGATTGTAAATCTTAGTGTAGACGAATCCATGATACCTTATTATGGCCGTCACAGTACCAAAACAACACATACACGGAAAACCTATTCGGTTTGGGTACAAGGCATGGTGCCTTTTGTACAAGATTTGGTTACCTAGTCCAAGGCAAATCTATATGAAGGAGCAAATACAGGGAATAAATACCCAGAAGTAGGTGTGGGAAGGTTCCGTTGTCCTTAACCCTTTGTGAAAAACTTCCTCAGAGACCAGACGGGTTACAATTTGTATTTTGACAATTTTTTTACGTCCGTGGTTCTTTTAGAAAAACTAGCAGAGGAATGGTCACAATGCCACAGGTACTATCCGTGCCAACCGCGTGGAGAAAAGCACCACTTTCAGATTGTAAAGAGCATGTCAAAGATGCCAAGAGGATCTTTTGATCAAATTACTGAAAAAGATTCCAATGTTACTTTGGTGCGGTACAATGATAACAACGTTGTCACCGTGGCGTCAACAGCATGTGGAGTCGAGCCTGTTGGTTAAAGTTCGTCGGCTGGAGTGCTGCTGAGAAGAAACATACAAGTAACAACCCACCATCCTGTGTTGTAATGTACAATCAGTACATGGGGTGGCGTAGACAGACTCGATGAAAATGTGTCAAAACTGCGAATTGGAATTCGTGGCAAAAAGTGGTATTGGCAGTTGCTCATGTTTTCCAATAAATGTATCGATTAAACAATGCCTGGATTCTTTTCCGTTGGACAAATACCTACAAGGACAAACGATTGGATCTTCTTTCTTTTACAAGAGAAATCTCACTGACATATCTCAAATCACATTCAACTCGTTTGACATTAGGAAGACCACTTCAAATGTGTCTGCAGTGGACAAACGTGTCACCGAGACAGTTCGGTATGACAAAACAAACCATCTTATTTCAAAAGGAGAAAAACAAACAAGATGTGGGACAATGCAAAAAGAATACCACAATGAAATGTGTTAAGTGTAATGTTGCACTACATTCTAAGTGTTTCGTTCTTTTCCATAAAAAAATGAAAGAATTAGTCTTTTGAGAGAAAAATTAACACAGTATTCGTAATCTGTAAATAATTTGTACTGATATTGTAAACTTTACACATGTTTTAATACAAAAAACTTTATTTTACATGCTTCTGGTTTATTTTAATTATTGTTTCCACACTTCCTTTCAGTAACCCAAGCTCCAAGATAGAAGTAAGCACTTGCTTACTTAACGTACCCATTCAGGACCGCTGTTCCATTTTTGGAACACACAATATTTCAGTAATAACCTGAGTAATAAAACAAATATTGATGAAAAACACCTTTATAACATCAAAATAATAAAATAAACCTAATACATTTGAAAAAATTACCAAAAATTAATTTGGTCCCAAATGGGTTAAGAAACTTTCCCAAAAACGATAGAGGAAATATATAGGTTTTCAAGATGAGAAGGGAAGAATCAGGGTAACCCTAAAAAAATCTAAATAATGTTTAATAATAAACTTTGTAGAGATACATAACTAACCGTATTCCGATGGCTTGTAAAAAATAAAGGAAAACTTCTGCATATAGACTCTTTTACATATTAAATTGTTTTCGGAAATTAAATACATGCAGAGGAAAAAACGGCATAAAATAAGCTTTACTGGATTAAATTGTAAATAATATTAGTTGTACTATTTTCCAATATGAATAGTCCTACACACATGTTCATTGTCTACATAATTTTGACTCGAAATGTTTAGTAAATTTATTTTTGTCTCAACCAATATGTATAGTGACCACAGTTTGGTAACAAAAAATCATTCTTATAGTTTTTGCTAATTGATGTAGGCATGTTCAATGTACATACAGTAATACGTGTCAAAAAACATAAAGGTTATATCTCAATAAAAATGCATCTATAACTTCGCTGATACATGGCTTATTCAAGATTAACATTTTAAAATATTAACTTAGCCTAACTTACACAGTTTCGTGTTCCTAGTAGCTTTCCTCAAAATGGCTGGAACACTTGGATATAGCCTCAAACATTCATTGAGGGATTGTTCCAAGTATGTCAGAGACTTCAGGTCAGAGATAGTAACAGTACTAGGGTCCTCAACTTCCTGCAGGATCTCTCTGTAGATTTTTTCCTATACAGAAAACGAGCTTCCTATACTGTAGAAATATAAAAGGGTCAAAACCAATAATTATACCAATTACATGGTATACTTTAAATAAAAATAAAAATTTAATAAATAAAATTTCAATTTAAAAATATTAGCAAAAAAAAGACAAAAATTTTATTTTAGAATTGTAAATGGATAGGGAATAAAAAAGTAAATTTATATTGTAATCCAGCGGCAGGCACAACGCGCTTGGAATCTGGTCTAGACCTGACTTGATGGCAGTGAATGCTAAACAATAGTTTACAGTGGACTCAATCTTTTGTTAGGCGGCGAACCTGCGTTGAGAGAGATTTAAACAGGCCTGCAGGAACAGGAGCGTAGTCGGTGCAGGCCGAGAAACCACGCTCTGCTGCCATTCCGAGTTGAGAAGCGATAGAGTAAAGTCTTTTTAGTGTGAGTTTAAAACTAGTGTCGGGCGTGGGATCCGTCGGTATAAATTATTTTAATACTGAACTCCAAGACCTTCACGACCAAAGAGCTAAGTACTTTTGACTGAATTATTAAAATTCTCTAAATTTGAAATTTGCAAAATTAAGAAGTGAATTAAATTGAAATTGGAATTGAAAACTTTGAAATTAACGATCCAATTCTGTTGAGTGAGGACTATAATATATATAAATTGTAAAGGAGTTATTTATTTAAAGTCGAACGTAAAATTTCATTGAAATTAAAGGGATTGTAGTAAAAATTAAGAGCTGCAGGTGCTGCACCATATCCTGTAGGAACTTGTGAAAAATTCCTGTTGAGAACTGTTTAGTTTGTTTGAGAATTTTATTTGGAAGAAGTTTATAATTATAATTTTATTAGTTTTGAGAAGAAGCCTATTTAATTTATTTCATTCAAATTTATTCAAGAATATTATTTTACTTTATATTTTATACACACGTATTTAGAGGACAGTGAGCCCATATTAAATCGAAAGTGCCATGCCAAAGGAAGTAGTAATTTTAAACTATAGTTCAAAACATTGATTTGGTGGAATACAAGGTTAATAATTGACATTTGAATTGATTTAATAAACCTGAATATTTAAAAAAAAGGTGCAGTTTTAATTTCCACCAGTATCTACTTAAATCTTATGAGTTAGAGACTATTTAGGGTCATCATAATAATAACAAAAATTTTGTATATTAACATTCAGTATACAAATAAGTGCGCCACTCTGCTAGTATTCTGGTGAACCTTAATAAAATTGAACTTAGTGGATGTAAATTAATAAGTGGCTTGGATACTGGAAAATTATAAAGTGTTTAATATTAAACTTTTTAAAATGGCACTTAAGGTGGACTTGTTAACCAAGGAGGAATTGGACTATGAAATTAGGTTAAGAGGTGTGGAAGTGTGGAAGTGTCTCCTAGACTTAAGGTGATAGATTTAAGGAAAAAATTACGGCAATTAATAAGTCTTGATGTAAATATTAATTATTTGAACCTGAGTGGAAAGGTCGTTTTCAAGGAGGAGTGGGATAAAATTAAGTTAGAAACCCAACTATTAGGAACTAGACTGGAGGAATCCATTGAACAGGGACTAACATTGGACATAGTTAAGTGTGAAGCAAAAATAAATCATTGGCAGCGCCGACTGACTAACTTAAGTAAATTGTTTTAAAATCGAAGAGAAGGATATAGCTAAACATGTTGAAAACCGGAATAGTATATTAAGTGAATTGTGTTGTTAAAAATAAAAAACCTAAAAATTGACAAGGAAACATCTGATAACTTGGTGCGCAAGTTATCTGATTCCAATCTGGAAATAGAAGGTGAGCTGGAAGAGGCTGGTAAACCGGAAGTGAAAGATACAGTAAGTCTGGTCTAAATATGAGAGATGATGTGTTTGTTTCAGGATGGCCACATTTAAGTTATAATAAACTGCCGAACCCCATTGAGCGTTATTTGAAGGAGTTAAAAATCTGCGATGGATTAAATGTTCAAGAATTATTAGAATTCTTTAAAATAATCTTGAAACTTAAAAAGGAAACTAGATGTACGGAAGAGGATATTATGGAGATTGCGATTTCACATAGTCAGGGAGCTCTTTTTTCGAAACTATTGGAAATAAAACAGGACAATGTCACGGTCAAATTAATGCTTGAAATATTATTGAATTATTTCGTGCCATATCATCAGCGTGAACTTTTGAAATTTGAAAAGGTGCACCGTCCCCAAAGATATAATGAAAGCTTATCCAACTACGTTATAGACATTAAGGAATCAGTAGAAGTACTTTGTTGTAATATAAATGAAAGGGATGTTGTTGGAATTAATTAAGGTGGGAATTAATCCTGAAACCAGAAATAAACTAGTGTATATGGGAAATCCGAGCACATATTCCGAACTGGATGAGATGTGTATAAGGGCGAATAATGTAGGTTATGCTGACAACGTGAGGAAAACAGGGAATAATTTGAATGTGAATAGGAAGTATAATGTACCGGTTAACAGGATCAGGGCGAGGCAAGAAACAATAACTTGTTATAAATGTAATAGACCTGGTCATTATGCTTATCAGTGCCGGGAGCTAAACAGGAAAACCTGTTTGTAAACCAGTAGAGACCTATTGTAAACCACACTCCAGCTATTAACCCCGAAAATGTAGGTCGTGATGTACAGGAGTCAAAAAAACTCGTTAGTAGGGAAAGTTCGAACAATGAGTTAAGGAAGGGCGAACTTTCCCGGTTACCTAAAATTGTGTCCAACAAAAATTCACATGAATTATCTGCTAAATTAAATCATACTTGGCAAAAGAAAAATTCGGAAAATATCAGTTAATTGCCCAGCTTAGAAATAGATTTTGGCAAGAATATATCATTAAATGTATTATTAGATACTGGTAGTAGTATAAATATAATAAGTGATAAACTGTATAAACTATTATTAGAGAATAAGATTGTAAAGTGTTACCAGTTATCTAACCTGACATGTATGAGTGCTGAAAATAAAAAAATGTCCGTAATCGGCAGTGTAAATATAAAAATTTAAAATATATATGTTCACCTGGAAAGTGGAATTTCTTATAGTGAAGGACTTAGCCCAAAAGGCAATTTTAGGAGCGAACTTTATAAAACATTCTGGTTTGTTAATAGACTTGAAAAATAATTGTTTGTCGATTTGACTTTAATGTAGAGAAGTGTATAAAATTTGTGCAAAGTATTACAGTAGCGTGTATGAACACCAATCACACTTATAAAATAGGATGCGAAGAGGCCAGTAAGGAAATAATAAAAATTATAAAGGAATTTCCAACGGTATTTACCGACAAAATTGGTAAAACTCTAGATTTATGAGTATAAATTAAAAGTTAAAGATCATGAACCCGTAAAACTTAGACCATATCCATTGAATCCACCTAAACAATAAAAATAAAAAAATTATTGACGAATTATTGGAACAGGACATTATTCAACCAAGTTTGAGTCAGTACTCGAGTCCAGCCTTTTTAGTAGGTAAGGAAGATGGAAAATCGGAAAGATTAGTAGTTAATTACAAGGAGTTAAACAAGAAGTTGGAAGGAGTGAGTTATCCTATAGGCGACATGCACGAACTATATTACCATTTGAAGGGAAACAATTATTACTCAGTAATAGACTTAACCAAAAGTTTTTATCAAATAAGTTTAGCGAAGGAAAGCCAGGAGTTAACTACGTTCTCGGTACCTTTCGGAAGCTACAGCTTTAAAAGAATTTCCTTTTGGATTATTAATTGGAAGTGGGGTCTTGTCGTCATTTATGAATAAAATCTTAGGAGAATTGAGATTTACTTGCACTCTCGCCTTTTTGGACGATATTATTGTGTATTCGAAGACATTGGAGGAACATTATATGCATTTGAAACAAGTGTTAGAGTGTTTAAAGAAAAATAATCTTACTGTGAATCCGGAGAAAGTAAAATTTTTTTATAATGAAAATTACATTTCTGGGACATTTGGTTTCCAAAGACACTATAAGAATGGACCCTGACCGTACACGGACGTTATTAGAATCTCCGAGACCCCGGGACAAGAAGGGTATTGCGAGGTTCATAGGGATGACTAGTTATTTCTCTAAATTTATTCCAAATTATGCGGAAATAGCTCATCCACTCAATGAAATGAGGAAGAAAGTCGACCAAATTTATGTGGGACAAAAAATGTCAGGAATGGTTTGATAAACTGAAACGAGCTGTTACCCGTCCCCCCGTGTTAGCCATCCCCGACTTCAACAAGGAGTTCACAGTCCAATGCGACGCGAGTGATAAGGCCCTCGGTTCCTGTTTATTACAGGAAGCGGATAATGGACATTTAAAACCGGTGGCCTATTATTCGAGGAAATTTAATGAAAGTGAGGTGAAACTTACTACCTATCAAAAGGAAGCTTTGGCAGTAGTCTGTTCAATAAATAAGTTCCGTAATTTTCTAGAAATGAGACCATTCAACTTAGTGACCGACAACTCAGCATTGGCTTGGGTATTGTCCCACTTTCGTAAGTTAGGAAAATTAGGGCGCTGGGTGGAGGTTATATTGTCTCTACCATTTAAAATTTCGCATGTTAAAGGTAATCAGAACCCAGTAGCAGACTATTTATCTAGATTATTTCAAGATAGTGAAGTTCACAACAATGTGTTACATGAACTAGAAGAATTAGTGAATAAGGACAAGATGAACGATAACTCTTTAAAAATGAACTATGAAAACTGTAAATAATAAGGACTTAGTAATAAGAGAGGAAACAGTGTCTATAAATAATATAAGTACGATGCCTTTTAGCTTTATGGACTTAAAAACGCATCAGAAGCAGGATGTAAATATAACTAAAAATTATGGAGGGTGTATTGAACTATACCCATAGTGATGTTTACAGTGTGGAAAAAGGGGTGTTATTTTATGTGAACAATAAAAACAATTCTAAAAGGATCTATTTACCTGAGCACTTATTCAAGGTTGTATACGAGTATTATCACAACTCATTGTCTGGCTGACACTTCGGCATTTTTAAAAACACAACAGAAAATAAATGAAAGGTTTTATCACCCTAAACTAAATGATTATGTGAAAAATAATGTAAAATGTTGTGAAGTATGTTTGAAAGCAAAAGGTAGCAACTGGAGGGACCAAGGACCTTTGAACAGCAATCTGAGCAGTCGTCCAATTGCAGAAGTTATATATGGATATTTATGGGCCATTGCCTGCATCTTCCAATCGAATGCAATACATCCTGATAGCAGTAGATGACTTCGCCAAATATAATTGGATAATGCCACTCAGGAAATGCACCTCAGGTAATGTAATTAATGCATTAGAAAATAATATTTTCAAAAATTTTTCTTTGCCTGAAGAATTCGTGACGGATAATGGAATATTTTTTTTCAGCGAGGAAGTCAAAAATTATTTGTTTAATTAGGGCATAAAAACAAAGAACCATAATACCTTATACTCCTGAAGGAAATAAAAGTGAAAGGCAAATTCGAAATTTAAATCAAATTCTGACAGCTTATTATCATGACTGTAAAAAGAATTGGGACAAGGATTTGTACCATGTGCAAATGGCCCTAAATACTTGTCACAATGAAAGCATAAAGTCGTCTGCATTTGAATTAATGTTCAGTTTCAAAGGAAATGATGGTTTGTCACTAAAATGGCAAATTAAAGATATTTGTGATGAAAAAATGGAGCAAAGATAAGAATGCAAAGATGGTTGAAGCTATTCAAAATTTAAAAAGACAAAATGAGCTGAATTCGAGAAGAAACTGATACAACCGAAATCACAGGCAATTAAAAATGTATGATGTAGTCTATTGTAGAATTACCAATCAGCGATATAAGCTAGATCTGAAATATGAAGGACCATTCAGAATAATTTCAATTATTAGCTCCAACTCATATGTAGTTCAGAATTTAAAAGAATTGAATGAGTTCCGTAGAATACACTTGCAGGATGTGAAACCCACTGGGGAAAGAAGATTGCATGTTTAAATATAACAAAACAAAATAATTACCGAGGGGTAAATAATTTGAATTACAAAAAAAATTTAAAAAAGGAACTGATTAAAAATTATGACGAATTAAATTAGTTGTAAGAATGAAGAAAAAACTATATTAGATGTACGCTGTATGTATGTATGTTTGATTTGAGAAATTTCAGTGACAAGGAAGATTAAATTAAAATATATTGAACAATTGAGGAAATTCTACAGCCCTATTAAAATTGTAAATATTAACTTGAATTGTAATCTTGTAAAAAATGTATTTTAAACATGAAAGAAACCTCAAGAGGAATAAAAAGTTTATGATTTGGATAAAAGGGAACAGGTGAAGTAAACAGTTGCGATAACTACATGGTTTGGGAGAGGAGGAGTGTATTAAAAAACAATTCAGTATTTAATTTTCTGAATAATGCACAAATCCGAAACTCATGGTCCGTAATTAATGTTATTAACATGTGTTATTTATGTTTGTATGTAAATTAATAACTAACACGAATGTTGGAATATTAATTTAAACTTGTTAGTTTGATAAAATTTATGCCAAGGAAGAGAAAAAAAAAATAAAAAAGACTGTTATGTCTATGATAAACAATGGTATAGGTAAAAATAATAATAAAATAAGAACTGACACCCCCGTCTGGGGATATGTTTTAATTCTATATGAAGCTGCGTCAACCAGTGAATGGGCGAGCCAAGGACACACAGTCGTGCAGGGCAAAGGTTCCAAGGACGACCCAAACTGATAACAGACCGGACCTGCAATAAACATCCCACAACAACAATCACCGTCTTCCTCGTTCGACCCATTGTGAAGGATTATCTGGATGGACTATCTTTATGGTAGGACTTAGAATTGTAAAAAGGTAGGTGGCAATTGGACTCTTAATATTTGCCATAGCTTAGGTCAAGATTTCTATTGGGGAACATAATTGTTTATGTATTCAAAAACACTCTGATAATGTATGGACTCTTTTAAAAAGAATTTATAATAATTAACGCTTGGTTAAAATAACTTGACAACTAGTATGCTGCCACTTCTTACAACTATTTATCAAAAATAAATTAAAACAAATATTATAAATAAAAAAAAGGTTTTGTAGATTTAATGATGCATGTTAAGGCTAGGTGGAAATACAATTTCTAAAGGATGTGAGATAAATTTCTTAGATTTAAGTATAAAACTTGTCAGATACCAAGCGCTTTAAGGGGGGGGGGGTGTATACCAATTACATGGTATACTTTAAATAAAAATAAAAATTTAATAAATAAAAATTTCAATTTAAAAATATTAGCAAAAAAAAGACAAAAATTTTATTTTAGAATTGTAAATGGATAGGGAATAAAAAAAGTAAATTTATATTGTAATCCAGCGGCAGGCACAACGCGCTTGGAATCTGGTCTAGACCTGACTTGATGGCAGTGAATGCTAAACAATAGTTTACCAGTGGACTCAATCTTTTGTTAGGCGGCGAACCTGCGTTGAGAGAGATTTTAAAACAGGCCTGCAGGAACAGGAGCGTAGTCGGTGCAGGCCGAGAAACCACGCTCTGCTGCCATTCCGAGTTGAGAAGCGATAGAGTAAAGTCTTTTTAGTGTGAGTTTAAAACTAGTGTCGGGCGTGGGATCCGTCGGTATAAATTATTTTTAATACTGAACTCCAAGACCTTCACGACCAAAGAGCTAAGTACTTTTGACTGAATTATTAAAATTCTCTTAAATTTTTAAATTTGCAAAATTAAGAAGTGAATTAAATTGAAATTGGAATTGAAACTTTGAAATTAACGATCCAATTCTGTTGAGTGAGGACTATAATATATATAAATTGTAAAGGAGTTATTTATTTAAAGTCGAACGTAAAATTTCAATGAAATTAAAGGGATTGTAGTAAAAATTAAGAGCTGCAGGTGCTGCACCATATCCTGTAGGAACTTTGTTGAAAAATTCCTGTTGAGAACTGTTTTAGTTTGTTTGAGAATTTTATTTGAAAGAAGTTTATAATTATAATTTTATTAGTTTTGAGAAGAAGCCTATTTAATTTATTCCATTCAAATTTATTCAAGAATATTATTTTACTTTATATTTTATACACACGTATTTAGAGGACAGTGAGCCCATATTAAATCGAAAAGTGCCATGCCAAAGGAAGTAGTAATTTTAAACTATAGTTCAAAACATTGATTTGGTGGAATACAAGGTTAATAATTGACATTTGAATTGATTTAATAAACCTGAATATTAAAAAAAAGGTGCAGCAGTTTTAATTTCCACCAGTATCTACTTAAATCTTATGAGTTCGAGACTATTTAGGGTCATCATAATAAAAACAAAAATTTTGTATATTAACATTCAGTATAGCTTGCGGGCAATCGTACATAACTCTAAATGAAGTATAAAGGCGTGATTTTTAAAAGTTGTACGAACAAGTAGCCAAAGGAACCGGTTTTAATTTCAAATTAATAATTATGTAGTATATAATTAAATACCTGCACATCTGGGTGATTTGCAAGAAGGATTGAAAAAAATGAAAGAGCCGAAGTAACTGTTTCCGTTCCCTAGAATCAAAAAAATTTCCATAGTATCAACACTATATACATATTTACATATCTGTTTTAGTAAAGCAATGAGAAAATTTACAATAATTTATTGTCTGACGTTACTGTAATAGGAATCATATATATTTGAAAGTTAATGTTTTGATATTTTACACTCATTTACACTATATCTAGAGGACAGTAAGTAGACATTACCTTTGCATGAATATTGTGTGCATAACTTAAATATAAAAACTTATATATATATATATATATATATATATATACATTAAATTGTATAAATGGCAATAGCCTTATTTATTTAATTTCAATGAACATTGAATCGCAAAAAGTACTTGCTCCGCCGGGAGTCGAACCCGGATCTCTCACTTGCCGGGTGAATGTGCTACCATTACACCACAGAGCGCTTACTTTTTCCGATTCGATTATTTTGTATTTGGCCGTATCTTAGATACTCCTGGCGGAGCAAGTACTTTTTGCGATTCAATGTTTATATATATATATATATATAAGTAGATAGTAATATGGGGTTCCTGGCGCACTTTCGGAGCCGACCGAAAAGCAATGTAAAATACTGTTCAATGTACCATAAAGGAAGCTGAGAAATAACACAGCAAATCTCAATGAAAAATTAACCGAATCTACAGTCGTTCGTCTCCAAAAGCGATCGGTACATTACTATCTACTCTGTGGAATGAAAAATTAACCAAATCTACAGCTGTTTGCTTCTACTTTCTTAAGCTGTGCTTTGTAAAATGTTGTCAAATCTGCTATGAATAAAGGAAAAATCTTCGAAATCTTAATAAAATTTAATCAATTTAAAACATTTTTACTAAAAACATACTGTACTTTAATAAAAAACTTTTCTACTAAATAAACAACATGAAACTCACCAAGCTCTCTTCAGTTTCTAGCATTTCAAAAACTTACAAAGAAAGACAATTTTAACGAGTTCAACGAATTACCAAAACATTTTAAAGAACAGTTGATACTTTCCTTAAATGATACAGAATTCAAAGAACTTGTAAAGTCTTTTGCAGAAAAAACGTCTAATGGAGTGTTTTACTATCGGCAAAAAACTAAAAAAGTAAGGGATTACATATTTAATATAATTACGAAAGATATTGAAAAGAAAGTAAAAAATAAACAAACAGAGAGTTTTCATCGTTTTTTTATGACATTTTTCCCATATTATACGTTCTTTCAAGATAATCAAGACTTAATTGATGAATTTCTTTGGAATTTTTGTGAGTATCAAGATTTATCAACACAATTCATTAAAGAGCATTATAGAATTTTTTCTTATAGAATATAGCCACATTTTGTGTGAAAACAAAAGGTATTACTGTAGATAATATTCCATGTGATTCCTATGAAGAAAGACACCAACTATGGTTATCAAAACAGTACTATGACGTGGGGAGGGACTGCAAGTTTTAGAGTTAAGACTTTATTCTACAAAGTTAATTGTTATAATTTCTTTATCTTTTATAGTCTTCTTTCCAGTAACAATCAAGTGTAATTTTTCATTTTTGTTTAATTCTTTAAACTTTTTTTCATCCAAAACAGTCAAAAATCTGTTCGGCAAGTGTACTTTACAATCTTCCAACTCGGTAATTATTGTAAACCCGAATTTATCTTTCATTTTCTCCAAATTCAAGATTCTATGTTTCTTATTTTCTTCCAATTCATTTAACTTCTTATACTCTTTGAATTTACATTCTCCAATATCATTTAACTCCTTCAAGAACTCCATTTAAATAGAAAAAATTTAAAGACGGAAAAAAAAATGAAATTTGCTAACAATCACTCGAGAAGTCGGGGAGAATGTGAGTAAAACCGCATTCTTTTCACGAGGTTCTTCGTTTAATTTCTCCAAATGTACTATAAAATCATCGAGGATTTCTGGCTTAAAATCGTAGACAAATTCAACATCCAGATAATGAAAAAATACATGTAATATCTTTTCATAATAAACGTGTGTATCGATACCTACAAACCTAATGTATTCTTTGAAAAGGAAAATAATTTT
The DNA here is from genome assembly GCF_021130785.1 of Homalodisca vitripennis. Lineage (NCBI taxonomy): Eukaryota > Metazoa > Arthropoda > Insecta > Hemiptera > Cicadellidae > Homalodisca > Homalodisca vitripennis. The sequence goes on from NC_060213.1 coordinate 78,747,636, forward strand.
GTCAATGGTTCCAAGAGATAAGTAAAAATTTTTATTCTGTTTTCTAAATTCTGTAACAAATTTTGTTTGTTTTTCACCTCCGTATTGTAATTTTGTAAGCAGATTATTCAAATGTGTTTAGTTTATTTCGAAATTTCCTAGGTTTAGGTCTTTCGTACAAAATTAAAATACAATCTCTACAAACTAAATATTTTTTTATCAACAATTTCTCCTCTATTATAACACTTGTAACAGTTGGCATTATACTCTTCCATTTAAACAAAAAGATTTTTTTATAAATGGAGATTATGGAACTAACTCTGCCGAGATATAAATTTTTCAGCACAAATGTTTATGTTTACATTTCTACAACAGAGATAAATAGAAATAATTTCATTCTATTGTACAACTATTTAGGATATTTTGTCTATGATTACAAAGATTATTACGGAAGAAATCGAGATTTTTCAGTGGCGAAAGAGTATATTTTTGAAGTATTAGAAGGAATGAAAGAGAATAACATGAATTTAATCAATTATTGTTAAAGACATACAAAATGAGTGTTGTTAGTGTGCGTGTTTTTGCGATATCTACTTAACTTCTAAGAAATTGGGAATGGGATAAGAAGAAAGGTATCATATGTTTTATTTTCAATCAACTCTAGATTTGTGACGTCTGCTGAGAGCGTTTGTACCACTAACGCTTGACCTTGCTTTGCGCACGCCGTGTGTGGTACAAGGACAGTAGTGACACCAAACAATGACCTTGCTTTGCACACGCCGTGTGCGACAATGAAATCACTGTAAAAACACTTAATTCTGTATTACAAATGAACACTATTTTCACACAATGTTTTTATCACAGTTTAGAATGGTCTACACAAATTCAACACACAATCTTCTTGTAATGTCTTTCTTCGAGAATATAATAGAAACTTATTAAATATTGAAGGACAACGCCCAGTGGAACACTTCACTTCACTTTTAACAAGAAACACAGATCTTCACAGCAATCTTCTTACTTTATAAAGTCCATATCTTCTTTCTTCAACTTGCAAATACATTAGAATCTTCTAAATAATGATATATCTTGTTAAATTTCGTTAAAATAGAGGAGGATCACACATGGCTAGCTATACGTGGCCAACGCCCAGCAAGAGATGAAGACGAGATGTAGTGTTACCAACATGTTAAAATTAAATGTCTCAATTCCCTAGAACTGTTATAGTTTCCAATGTATATTAAATAAGTATATATCAATATTTCTTTCAAACCTTGTTGTTCAAAAACCACTCAACCGATTTTAATGAAATTTGGTACACATATAGTAAATACTTAACTCTTTCGACTTAACTTATCCATAAGGGTGAAATCATCCCCTATTTCTTAATATTCATAAAAAAATATAAAAAATTATCAGACAAATCTGAAACTTCAAAAACAAGCGAGTTCTACTTAAAATTTCATGAAAATAACAAAATGTTCAAAATCTACCCCAATCATCCCTTATATTTAAACTCTTATATCTAGAGAACTATTGGAGCTTTTCTGATGAAATTTGGTATATAGGTTCAGTAAATATTAAAGTATTTTGTAAAATCATCACTTCCGGTCCATGACCTTGAAATAGTTTTTTTCCTAATATCATCACTATTTTTCAAAGTTTTTTACTGCAATTTAAAATGAATACTTTTATCAATGTCTTTAACAATTCTGTAAAGTTTTAAAACTATCCGACTAATAATAGTGAAAATAACGCGATTTTTACTGAATTTCTCTAATATCGTTCTTAATCACATCATAGGCTAAAAATTTCTCAGAAAACCACAACCACATAACATGTCGAGTTTGTAACAGCTTTTTGAAAATCCATATTGATAATTATATCGTTCTTTGAACCAGAAATATTTGTCAAAACTCTTTGTTGTATCAATGACATAAATAGGTCTATTCGCTAAAAATTCTTTAGGATTGTAGTACATTTCCTTATTATTACAGTAAACTTTCTTAAAATCTTGATACATCTGATACATGATTCTGAAAAGACCTCCGGAAATGTTTAAATTTTGTAATTCATCTGGGTAATAAGAACCGTTCAATTTTACTCTGATATTTTTTACATCCAAACTATCAAACTTTGAAGGATTTTTTTCTTGATTATTCTGTCTATCTGTTTGAAAACCTATGATAACGGAACTTGGGATTGAAGATATTTCTATAAATATTTGTGATATCGAACGAATAAGTTTGTTCCGGAAATACCTTCTTGTTCAATACATTGCCAATCTAGAAAATTAAACATAATGTTTTGACTTTTTGTAATTTCATCAATCAACCTTATTTTACTCGTGATTTTATAATCAATCATTGGAACTCTAATAAAAAAAATCTGTAATTGTTATTTTTCCATCAACAGGCATAACATTTCCAGTTGCAGTCTTCAGAATCACATCATCGTCTTCTGCTCTTATAAAACTTAGATAAAATCCTCCTTTATAGATCGGAATAGTAACATTTTCAAAAAATCCTAATCCAAAATGAGATAAATTTCCAGCTGCTTCAAAAACACCAAATTTAAAATCTGATTCAAAGCCATTAGAAGTTTGAGAAATAACATCACTTTTTGAATACGAAATAGTTCCTTTAATTGTGCTTAATTGGCCACAGTTTTCGACTTCTTCTATCAATTTATTGTGTTTTCTTACTTCAATCTTAGAAAATAAAAACGGTATAAAATTATCGATTAATCTAACATTATCAGTTCCAAGATATGCTTGACCATCTTGTTTTGTTAAAGTTCCAGAAATATAAAACTGGAAGTTAGACGAGCAAAAGTTATCTCCAAAATCAATATTAAACTCAGTTCTTTTATTCGGTTCATTCAAATGTTGTTTACTAAATTGGATAGAAATTTTTAAAACTCCGCCCTTTCAATATCACTAGCATATTTTCTGTAGTCCGCCATTTAATAAGAGAAAATTTAGAAATTTTAAACATCATGTATCATTTTTTCATCGATCTAATGTACGTTTTTGTAAGAAAAGATATAAATTTTAGTAAAATAATTAAAAAGATTAGAGTCATTTTTAATGATCTACTTCGTCATATTCAGGATTCTCTTCCTTAAATTTTGCGATCTCGGTCACATATTTCAATAAAATTTGCACAGGATAGTAACCGCTATCTATAATATTGTTCCAATCAACTGTATCTTTATTTTCATCCAAAAACTTTATACTCAAGTGTTGATAGAGACAAAGAACAGACATATGATCTTTTAATTTGATAATGTATATTTTCTTGAATGAACTCTGGGGACAGAGTTTGATATTTTGCAATGTTATACCAATTCAATTTGTTTACGTATAATCTCATCATATCTTCGGATAATTCATATTTTTGAGAAATGTCATCCCAATGTTCTTTTTTCAAATCTCTTTCGTGTTGCATGATAAAAAGATCGAAAGCACTGTAATGTCCCGCCATCTCTATTTATTAGGAAAAAATTTCAAAATCAAGTTTTTATAAATTGGCTCTTTTTTGCGTTTACATTCAGCACATTTTCCAGATATTCTCTTAACTCCATTGATGTTTGCATAGTATTTTATATCATTTGTTTCAGTTTTTGCCTTACACCTCACACAGTATATGAGCGCCATTTATATAAGGAAAATTAGTCATCATAGCCGCCTAATCCATTAAATCTGTTATCAATATTTTCAAAAGTTTTATTAACATCTTCTTTAAATTTATTAAAGTTTTCTTCTAGTTTATTTACTTTATCGAGATATAAAGAGTATCGATCATCTATTCTTTTAAGTAATTCATTATTATGTGTTACTTTCTCATTGAAACGTGTACCAAAATTTTCATAAAAAGTTTACTTTCTCATTGAAATGTGTATCAAAATCTTCCAGAATTTTGTTAATTACTTCACCAACTAATACATTAACATCATTTTTATATGTATTAAAGTTTTCTTCTAGTTTATTTACTTTATCAAGTAATTCACCAAACTTCGTCTACTGATCTTATATTTCTGGCTTCTAACTTGTCATAGACTTCTGTTGTAAAATCTTTAACATGCTGTTTATGATTCTCATAATTTTGTTTTAGTTCATTAAACATTTTAATAGGATCTTCTAATTGAATCATTACAACAACATCAAATGGATTAATTCCTTTACTAACACCGCTAATTCTTTTTCCTTTAAAATCTAAGGCATTTTTAACATTCGGATCAATGTAAATCAACAATATCGATGTTTTCTGATAATTTTAGAGGTTTTAAAATTTGTTCTTTAACAACAACATCATGTTTGTCAATACCAGGTCGAACACCGACAATTCTTTTTTTTATTAGCCAAACTAACATAATTCTTTTCAACTTTGATCGCTTCAGTAATTTTATCAGCTTTTTCAATATGAGACATTAAATTGGTAAATAATTTTTTTACACCATCATCAACTTCTTTTTCCAATGTTTTTATTTTATCAGCAACTTCATTTGAACTCATGAAATTTGCAAGTTTGTTATCATATTCTGCTTTAAAATCTTCAATCTCGACAGCAAACATATCTGAATCTGGAAGGTTTTGTAATAAATTTTCTAACTTGTTATCAAACTCATTTCTCAAACTATCAAAATTGAAACTATTATCTACATTTTTGAATAATTTGTGTTCCAAATACGTCAAAAATATTTTGTGAATCCATATTTATTAAGTAATAATTTGTTAACAACTTCTTTAAAATCTTTACCAGTACTCAGTTCATTCAAAACAAAAACACATAAATGGACCACAAATTGGGGGATCTTTATAGTCTTGAATCTGAGAATCATTGTAGTAGACGCTTGATTTTTTCAAATATTTAATCAATTCTATAGGTGGTTTGTCCTCAATTCTTCCATACGAATCAAAATAACATGCATTCTTATCATTTTTATAATAACAAAATCCAATGCGTTCCACTTCCCATAATAGAGTCTAAATTCACAATTCCACATTCAAATTTCTTAACTTTTTCAGGTAATGTATCTCTCATGAAGATTCCTCTAAAAATGTTTAATATTTTTGCAGATTTCTTCCAATTCTCCGAATGTTAAAGGTTTAAAATTTTTTTTTCAATGTTTGATTTCACGTAATTCAAAGTTTTTTCATCTAATCCAGATCCTGTAACATCTTCCAACTCTTTATCTAACCAATTTAAAATGTTTCGAACAATAGGAATCACATCTTTTTTAACGATTGGAGCAGCTTTACGAACATAAGGAACAACATTTTTAACAACTGGAATATTTTCTCCAAAATCTAATAAATCTTTCAAAAGTCCACCATTTTTGAGTTCTTTCAACTGATTATAAGAAAATTCTATTCTGGTTCCTTTATTGTTTTTTCTTATGTTTTTCGAGTTTATTGTATTGTCTATTTGTTAAAAATATCTTATCTTCGCCATTTTTTAGTTGATCTATTTTAAATTGAATACTAACGGGTATTTTCTTCTTAAAAGCGGATTTTTATTTTTTCTTTCTGATTTTTGCTGAAGTTTACGTTCACCTCCATTTATATAGTTAAAATTTCAAGTTCTCTTCGATTCCCATTCCTAGTTTTCTCTTCAAAAACATTGCTCCAGCTGTTGGAAGCGCAACAAATCTTTCACCTAAACTAGCATCTTTTGATAAAAATCTATCCATTGCTTTATCTTGCAAAACTTTATCTGCTATATGTCTGGAATTTGTGTCTCTATGTTTTGCATAAAAAATATCGTGTTCCATAGCAGCTTGATCTAATTTATTTATACCAGGATCTCCTCTTTTTAGTCTTTTTTTCGAGTTTTGTGCCAGGCCCCAGATACTGATAAGTTGGTACGTGTAATTCAAAAGGTAAATTGTTGATAAAATCATTCAAAAGTCCACTACCCTCAATCATAGATGAACTTATTGCCGGCAAAACTCGTTTTAAATATTTAATTCCATCAGGTTTTTTCAATCATTTCGTCAAGTTTGTTCGAAATAAAATCTTTAATCGCTTTCTTTTCGTTCAAAAAATTGTTGTTTCCAGCCTTTTCTTGAGCATAAAATATAATTAATAATTCCATCGAGTTTTGTCAAATCGTCGATATATCTGTATTCAATCTTATTATCACTGTATTTTCTCACACCTGATCCTTCGATTCTTTTTTCCCAAATTGGTTTAATCAAATTTGAGATATTTTTTACCTTTACTTGACTTTGGTTTCTTAGTTGATGGATCATCATTATTTTTGTAAATTGAATCAGATTTCCATAAAAATTTCAGTATACTTTTTTCAAGTCTTCTTCAGAATATAAACCGTCTTTTGGAACATCAGTGGCCTGTTAATAATCTCCATAAACCTTGAGTTCCTTCATATGTTTTTTCATTAATAATGATATCATTATGCTCAAAATTCACGGGCAAATTTCCAATCATAAAACTTTTTCTTTTTTCTGTCCCAATACAAACCAAATTTATCATCCTTTGCTCTAGGAAGAAATTTTTTACCAATTTCACCAATTATTATATCCGTTGTTCCAGGACTTATTGGTTCAACTATGGTAGAGTCTTCAATGATTCGAGGTCTAAATGGTGTTGAAGATGGTAATTTTGGCAATTCAAACTCAGATTCTGGTATCGAAATATCAGCAAATTGTCGTACAACTGGAACCAAATTCATCAAGTTTTGATTATCGCTTAAAACATTTTCAATTTTGCCCTCAACATTTTTTATTGCAGATGTTACAGGTTGATTAATTTTTTGAATAAATTCTTGTTCTTTTTCATCAATTCGAATCTGTTCTTTAAATTCTTTGATTAATTTCTTTTCTATTTGATCAAGTTTTTTTGCTTCTTCTGAAGTTACGTTCGCCATTTATTTAGGAAAATTTTGAAACGTAAACGTGGAACGTGGAAACGTGAACACGAAACGTGAACACGGAACGTAAAACGTGAACGTGGAAACGTGAAACACGAACGTGAAACACGAACGTGAAACGTAAACACGAACGTAAAACATGAACGTGAAACGTAAACACGAACGTGAAACATGAACGTGAAAACATGAACGTGAACGTGGAACGTGAACAGATTTACCGTTTTTCTGTTATTTTCATAATGTAAATAAAAATTAAAGATAATATAAAAATAATTGTAACAAATATTTTATCAAGTAGATTTGTCAGACCACTGAGCAGCATTTATATTAGAAAATTTATTCAGATATTTACCATTTTTAGGCTTCAAAGTTAGATTAATAGTTAAAAATCCATAGTCTTCTTTCCAAATTTTATCACATAACTCAATAAAGTGGTTAAAACTCATATCAGATCCCACATTAATTGTTGTATAAATCTTTCTCGAATAGTGATCATCTTGCTTAAAAATACACAACATATTCAGGTTATTTCTTATAACTTGTTTATCAACCTTTGAAAAGCATTGGGAAAGATAGATACAAGATATGTTTTTGTGACGGGACATTACGAAATATTCCTTAATAACGTCTTGATTTTCTAAAATACAATCATCAAAAACGATTAACGAATTGGGTTTACATTCGCTTAAACGGAAACTATGTCCTCAGAAGCATTATAAAAATGTGATATTTTTTTGTTTAAGTTTTTCTCAATATTTTCAAATCTTTCTTGTAATTTTTTATAGGCGTCTTGTTCTAAAGATTTACTAAAAACATACAAATTGGAATAAGGAATCAACCTATTGTAGATAAAATTCAATAGTAAAGTTGTTTTTCCACATCCACTTGAACCAACAATTAACAATCTGATTGGTTGATCTTTCTTATTTTCTTCAAACGTTTGAAGTTTTATCTGATCTTTTTGCTTTAAAAATTTCTCCATTTAAATAGAAGATTTTCATCTTGAAGCAACGCTTGCGAAAATGAAGCTGTTCAAGTTGACTTCAGAAAGCTCTAAAATTAGTTTTAAACTTGGAACATCCTATACACTTAGAGGAAGAATCAAATTATTTTATCGGTTTAAGCGGTTTTTATTCTGACAATTTTTGTAATAAATATTAGTGAAAAAGTTCTCCTTATTGTATAGGATTTAGTGAGAAGAACATAACAAAATATTATGGTTTAAACAAAGGATATTATACCTTCGATCAAATAAAAAATTCCCTTAAAAATTATCTGAAAACATTCAAACAATCAGATAAATCTTTAAACTTTGACGAAAACAAGTTTTGAAATGCAAAAGAATTATCTCTCTAATAAAATTTAAATAAAATCACCAGTAAGAATAATGTTTTCAGCAATTATTGTAGATTTATTAGGGTTTGTTCAAGAAACTATTGAGCCAAAATCAGGTATATTTAGGAAATAAAACGCCAAAATTTAGACCGTTCGATGTAATTGAAGTGCACTGCAATCTCGTTGAACCTAGTTTTGAAAATCATACCGAACATTTACACAAAGAATCTGAAATTTTGTACACTTTTTTCCCAAATGTTGCTTATGGATCAAAAATCAGTGAAAAACCGAATGAAATCGCTTATATTCCAATTAGAAAAAAATATTAAAAGAATTCAAAAAATCGTTCTGACTATTCAAGACTCTGAGGGAAATTTATTAAATAATGAGAGTAAAAACAACAATTTATTTAAGATTGTCGAAAGAATGATGAATCATGGGGAGCTATTGAATAGCTTACCTTCAAATTTTCAAGAAAACAACTTTTGAATGTATAAAATACAGGAGTCTATCCCATAGGATAACAATCTTAACAATCTTAAACAATCTTAACAATCTTAACAATCTTCATCCTGACCCTGTTTTTATCAATGAATCTGGACTTTATACTGAAATAAAAAATTACTAGTTAAATGTCTTTTCTATCTAAATGGAGTCAGTTGTAGACCTACTCAACAATCAACTTACATTCAATAATAAAGACATTTGCACGATTGTTGACGAAAAATAATGAAATTTGGTTTAAGGCTAAAGATGTTGCAGAAATTTTACAATATGAAAATACTAGACAAGCTATCATAAATAATATTGATAATGACGAGAAAATAGCCTTTAAATATATAAATTACAAGAGTCTATGCCATAGACCCTTTCAAAATCTTCATCCTGACACTATTTTCGTTAATGAATCTGGCCTTTATTCTCGAAATAAAAATTACTAGTTTAAATTTCTTTTCTATCTAAATGGAGTCAGTTGTGAATCTACTCAAATTCAATAATAAAGAAATTGTAACATTTGTTGACGAAAATAATGAATTTTGGTTTAAGGCGAAAGATGTTGCAGAGGTGTTAGAATATAAAGATACGAAGAAAGCAATTAAAGAAACATGTCAAAGAAAAATATAAAAAAAGCTTCGAAAACATACATTCTGAAGGTAGGGGTGATTCGCCCCCGCCTTCAAACTTTCAAAAAAAACACTGTTTTCATAAATGAAGCAGGCATATATTCTTTAATCTTGAAATCTAAAATGAAAATAGCAGAAATGTTTCAAGATTGGGTTTTAGAAGAAGTTTTTACCAAGTATTCGTAAATTTGGTGTGTACAAACTTGAAAACGAAAATAAGCAGTTAAAAGATGAAATAAAACAGTTACAAATTAAAGATGAAATGAAATCATTGAAAATAGAGAATCAAGAATTGCGAATGGAGTTAATGAAACCCAGATCTTGTTTGTAAAGATTTTGATAAGAAAAAACAACCATGTTTTTGTGTTAATTAAGAAGAATCACATGTGGGAATGGCCTTATTACGTTATCAGAGCTCAGAAACGAGAAATACCGAAAAGATTAAAACATCTAAAAATAAATTATCCTGAATTAGAGATTTTGTTCATTGATGACGAACCAAATTCTATCAATCTGTATAAACCAAATGAAAGAATCTTTGAATATTTTATACAACGGAAATCATTTTACTACAAATATGGCAGAATCTCGACTGATTTATAGAATATCTAAATTACACGATGAAAATGTTTCTAAATTTTACTAAAAACTCTCGATTTATTATATTTTGTTTGTAAATGTTTAGCATAACTAGGTAACCATCGTAGAATTTTTTTTTCATATTCACAAGGCATTTCGTTTTTATAACTTTCGCTGAAAATTTTTTTAGGCACAATCTTTGCAAAAAGCATCTTTTCTATCTTTACTATACTGCCAGTTATTAAATTCAGAAATATTTTTAATTTCTTTACAAAAGTAACACTTTTTTCTCTTCTAAAGTTAATTTGTTCATTTTATCATATAATTCCTTACAATAACAGTCTTTTCTATTCTCTTCTTGACACTTTGTACATTTCTTTTGAGACTCCATTTATATAGAAAAAATTATTACACGATGAAAATGTTAAACTCTCGACTTATGATATTTGGTTTGTAAATGTTTTTGATAATTATTTAACCATTTTATAGTTCTTCCACATTCACATTGAGTATCTTCATAATATAATCTATGAAGATTCTTCTTTACACAATCTTTACAATATGAGTCTTTCTTATCTCTACTATAGTGATCACTATTAAACTCTGAAATTTTTTTAGTTTCTTTACATTTAAGACATTCTTTATCTTCCAAAGTTAATTTTTCTATTTTATCATATAATTCTTTATGATATTCCCTTTCACAATCTTTGCAATTATAATGCATTCCATCTTTCCTATTTTTATCTTTATAAAATTCATTTAAATCTTTAAATTCTTTGCACTTTGTACATTTCTTTTGATGCGCCATTTATATATAGAAAATTTATATTACAGTTTTGACTTCTTCAATTCATATTCATAAAACTTTCCGGTTATTTCTTCATTATTTAAATCTTTTATACTATAAGTTACAGGATCTGTGTTATTAATTTGATAAATCACAAAGATTTCTCTTGACCAATTGTTCTTATATTTGTTCGAAAATGTTTGTTTTTTACTAACAATTCTTACATGATCATTGACTTTAAATTTAGTTTTCGTGTGAATTTCTGGTGGAACATACTTAAAAACCGACTCTAATAACTCTTTTTCTGCATCATTATCTACGTCTTTAGGCTTCATTTTGATTGTGCTATGAAACAGTATCGTTATATTTCTTTACGATTTCTTGAAGAATATCGATCCATTTAAAGTTTTTATTAATCTCAAAAAGAACCTTCATTCTTTCATTTTGAGTTCTGTTATATCTCTCTACAATACTTGATTTCTCTTCGTTTTCAGTATGATAAATCTTAATGTTGTATTTTCTCAAAACATCGTTAAATTCTTTATTTTTAAACTCTAAACCCTTATCTGTATGAAGTAGGTTAGGAGGTTTGTGATTGATCCTTATGGCATCTTTTACTATATCTTCGAAAGCTTTTGAAATATCCTTGCCGTTTTTTCTTTTGATAGCTCTTGACCAAGCATATTTTGAGAAAGTATCAATAACATTTAACATATACTTAAATCCATCATTTTGATCTGAATAGTTAGACATTATAACTAAATCTGCTGCCCATAATTCGTCAATTCCTAATGTTATAATTTTTTCTCTTTTTAAACTTTTTTCGTACTGTTGCATGAATTTCTCGAGCTTCAATCTCTATCTCATCTTTATTCTTCAATTCTTTCTTTACTTGTTTTTCATAAGGATTCTTTATAAATTTACTCTTATTTGTCTTACATTTTGAACATTTTGCAGCAATTCTATACAATCCCATTTTGAGTTTGAACGATTTTTGAATCTATATTTTTCGTTTTCTTTTTACACTTGTGACAGTGAATTAAATCATCTTCCATTTACATATCAAAGTTTCCAAGTTTATTTAATTCGTCTAATATATCAGATTTTGCTTCATTTTTATAGCCATACGGTACTGTATCGATCTTATTTTCTAGGACAATTCTCTTATCATCTTTAGCGTTCAGTGCCAGCTTGTTTATGGTAACAGTGTACAACTCATGTTTATAACTTTTGATGACTGTCATCTCCCTAAATTCTTCTTTATCTTCGAACAAACATCTCTTCAAGTTTTCGATATTTATTGTTTTATTTACAACGCTTCTCTTAATTCCTTTACACCTAACTGGGTTTTTATCTAGATATTTGTACGAGTACATCTTAGACCTTAAACCACAAAATTCTTCTAAAACTTCGCTATTTAACTCATCTTTGAATTTCCCTATTACCTTCTTATTTTTAGTAGTGAAACATTCATGATCTTTTGGATAATCACTTGTATCAAAGTCATCTATATTTTCTTTAATAATTTTTAAAAGGATCTCGTTTCAATTCTAGAAAATAACTGTCTGTATCCATGTAACACAGATTCAAATCTGGATCAAACTTCTTTAATTTGTTGTAAAAAAAACTCGTACATTAGCAATTTTGAGAGGTCGAGAACTGAAAATCCTATGTAAATCGGTTTGTTAAATTTAACCTTTTGTTTGTACATGTGACTCGCTATACAGTTGTCGTCAAAGATGTTAAAGCATTTGAAATTTGTTTTCTTAGCTTGTTTCATTGAAAATTCTTCATTTCCAAGCTTAATATCACATCTGTTTCTCACATTTTCCATAGATTTTCCAAAAAACTGAGTTGTTCATCAGCTTATAAAAGTCCTTTTCAAAGTCGCTTGTAGCTTTGGTTCTCATGTTTGTGTTAAAATCAATGTATTCTTTCATAAAAGGCTTCTGATCGAATGCAATAAACTCTATTCACATGTTTCAAAATCATAACTTGTTCCAAATAGAACTTCAAATTTCTCGAATGAACAACGTATTCAGTTTTATCCAGTAGAGTTGTGCAAAGTTTGTTTTTAAAATGTTCTGGAGCAAGAGGTAAATCCTTGTGATGTTCGTGTAAATTTGTTGGATATCCAAGATCGACTTCGAGAATATAGCCATAATCTTCGTCGCCAGTGAGTTCTAAAATTGTTTCTTGCCACTCTTCTTTTGTATACGTTTTAGGATCCATCCACTTGATATCACTAAACGGCAGTTTTTGCATAAGACCATACCCATAAAGGTTGTTTGCATCGAGATAGAGTAAATAGTTTTCGGGCTTTGTCTTATCAAAATCTTTTAAATATTTGTTATTTGCTTTCACATATCGTTTAATACACTGAGAAATGCCTCCGCGAATACCTTTTTCGATCATCAAATACATATTATAATCACTAATTAATTGTAATTCTATCTTCGTTAATTTTAACATAGCATCCCATGCAAGACTGGGAGCTGTTAGATAGTGTGCTGGATCAAGCTTATAGCAATTCAAACAAATATTCCTAAAATTTTCAAAGATATCAGCGAGCAATAGAACATCTTGGATATTGTACAAATCAGGAGTAATTTCCAAGATTTTTCTCTTTTAATTTGTTCCAAAACGCTCAAGTAGTGTTGATAATCTTTCTCAGATATGCTCTCGGTCTGTCAAAAGTGAATAGAAATCTTGAATTTTCAGCTCTTCTGTGTAATCAAGTTTTTCAATACTGTCGATAAATTCATAGGGAAATATTCCTTTTTCCAGATAGAATTTTAAAAATCTCGTCGTCGTCATTTGGCTGTCTTTCTATTATCTCATTCAGTCCATCTTGTATAAAATGATTTGTATGTTTGAAGTCTTCTCTCTTTAGATTTTTAGCTAACTTTTCTATAGACGAGGCCATGAATCTGAACGTGTCTACAAACGAAAACTGATGAATTTTCTTGGCTTATCACCTTCGAATTCATAGCCATATCCAGAATTTACAGAATAATTTATATATTTTTCATCGGTGTTTGCAATCAAATCAACATTTCCATATTGTTTAGCCAATTCTTTTATGTACAAATGAGTATCGTAATTTGACATATTGTGGCAGACAGAAAACGGGAATATTCTGAGGAAATTTCAAATTTAGATTGCAAACATGCATGAGCTGCGCCTCGAAACTTGCCGGTTTAAATGACAATGATCTCTCACTTTATTATAACTCTTATCTTTCCAACTATCAGGAGTAAAACCATACTGAAATTGACCCAACATCATAAGCAGACCATTCACAGATATGACAAACGTTTGAATTTTGATACGAAATTTCTTCTTCTTCTGTCAATTTCATAGGTTTCATGTTCTTAGAATTATATTTTTTCGCTATGTATTTCGATAATTTATTGAGTTCTTCAAACAATTTTGTCGGGACGTTTTTCAAATCTTCTTCATTTTTGGCACGATAACATATCGGTTTGTACATGCGATTGGTTCACATTCGACACTAAATATAGAGTAAAACCATAAGGAATGTGCCTCTGAATCTTGGTTGTAGTCGATCTTTGTGGATTGTTCTTGCATGTCGGAAATTTTTTCTAATATGCTCTCAAAGTCCATATAAATTACGTACGGATGGTTAAATTTTCTTTTGATAATTAGTAAATTTAGTTGTTTGACCTGGAAATGGCATAATTGGCTTACAAACTTCATGATTTTTACAAATTTCTAAGTGATCTGTTAAATCTCCAGATTTGTAAAAATGGCTTAAACATCTTCTACACAAAAATTTTCTTTCTTTATGTTTAGACAACTGCGAAGAAACAAGCTTATTTAAATCGGTTATCAAAACATAATGAGATTTATCATCTTGTTTAACATACAATAAATAAATGTTTGTTTCAGCGTCATATTTTTCAGAAATTTGTAACGGAACAATGTTAATATTTTCATTCAAAACTGTTAGACATTGATAGACATTGTTGGATACTTATACTTGGAATTGTAGCTTCGTTTTTCAAATATTTGTATATCTTTCAGAGACATTGGATACTCAAAACCTGAAAATATTTCGTCATTCACAAATTTTTCGTATTGCTTTACACGGTCACAGTCTCTTTCTGGTTTTTCAATAGCACATCTTATTGAGTAAATAAAGCAAAAATCATCTCTATTTTTTTATATTTATACAAGCTTTTTTATCTTTTGATATTCTTTGGTAAATCGATGTATGATCCTGCATTCATCATTTCGTGTTTGTTAAGGCTCAAAACTAGTTGTTTACAACTTTTAAATGTCCATCCGGAACCTTTATTTGGATTATTCGTTTGTTTCTCGATGTGTTAATTTATTAAATTGCTTAGTAATAAAGTCGTTTACGTCAAAGATTTCGTCTGCTTTGATAGTAAAATACATTAGACATGTTTGCGGTTCACCATTCACTAAAGTTCGTTCGTTATTCACATTCCAAAGAGAGATAGCCCTTCATATTTTTAACATTTTCTTGAAAATTTCTCGATTAAACTTTTAATTTCTGACCGCATAATTGAAAGATATTTGTAAATTGACATGGAATTGTCGTTCAAGTTTGTTAAAAATGTATTGCTTGAAAAGACGTGTATTGAGGATAAAACTTCTACATCAATGATATTTTCGGATTTTTACTTTTAAGAGTTTTAATCAATTTCTTCGATCATTTCAGACTTGGTTTTATCGTTAGTACCGATAGCCAACTTTTCAGCTATTGAATGAAGTTTTTCATCATTAAATAGGTCGAGATTTTTCTTTTCAACTTTGAAATTTCTCTTTAATTCACGTAATTTTTCAATATTAAACATGTTTTCGTGATCGGCAATTTTATTTTCTCTAGCCCATTGTCTTAAATAATTTAGTTCATTATCGTAAATTTGCTTGTTTTTTCGTGAACTTTTAGAATTATAATGGCGATCATAGTTTTTTCTTAAAATTTCTTTTTTGCAGAACGGACATGATATTTTTTCCCGCTCCATTTAGATAGAAAAAATTTATTTTAACTAAATGGTGCTTGTAAACCAACGATTGCGCCTCTCACGGCGTGATATCCACTACGGATATGACGCAGGCGAAGCGATTATCGTGATGGTCGGTCTGTAGTAGCACACCTCGACTGTCATTGAAGATTTTTCCTTTATTCGTAGCAGATTTGACAACTATTTTACAAAGCACAGCTTAAGAAAAGTAGAAGCAAACAGCTGTAGATTTGGTTAATTTTTTTCATTCCACAGAGTAGATAGTAATGTACCGATCGCTTTTGGAGACGAACGACTGTAGATTCGGTTAATTTTTCATTGAGATTTGCTGTGTTTATTTCTCAGCTTCCTTTATGGTACCATTGAACAGTATTTTACATTGCTTTTCGGTCGGCTCCGAAAGTGCGCCAGGAACCCCATATTACTATCTACTTATATATATTATATATATATATAATATATATATATATATACTTATAATGCAAAACTATATAAACAATAATATTTTTTTGTCTCTCCTTTCATAGCTCCATTACATGCCATTTATATTTTGGCAATGCTGAAACCCCGCTACAGACATACTCACAGTTTTGATTGCACCCTGCCGAATAAACAGACTGTTTTGTATAGCAGTGACTGAAGAAAACTCCAAGCCTATGTTTTGAGGGAACAAGCCACTGTATTTTCCCACCTAGGACTGGAGGCAGGAATATGATTCTGTGGATCTACATCAATTATATATTAACACTCAGACAATTCCCATGGACATCATTGTCCTATGTGTGCCTTGTTTTCTTAGTAGACCTAATTTTTTTGTGCCGTTCAATTACTTAAGCATAGTCTAAGCACATTGCATGTCTCAATTTTTATCATTTTATAAATCCGTTACCGCCAAGACCTGCCAACATCAAGAAAAATTTATCGCATATACCTCAGGGACATAGTTGTATAATAAATTACAACCACACTAGTGTTCAGTACAGGCACATTGCACACATCATGAGTATGCATCAAATATGCACTACAAAAGACGCGACACCGACAGTCAACTTAGACTCCTTGTTTATGAACAGCATTCGTCCTAATATTTGAAATTCCCTAAAAAACAGATTAATATGATATTATAGCAGCTAAAGACATCCAAATTACTTACTGCACCGAGCATTGTATGCCGTTCATCCCCCCCCCCCCCCCACCCCCCCCCCCCCCCACCCCCCCCCCCCCCCACCCCCCCCCCCCCCCACCCCCCCCCCCCCCCACCCCCCCCCCCCCCCACCCCCATCACATGTTTAAAAACGATAGGAGACAAGTTAATGTGAAGATGCGTGAAAATTTATAGTTTATAATTAATTTCTACCTAGATATGACCCGCAAAAAGCAGACAATCGTAGAAAAAAGTAATTTTTATAACCCCTCCCACCTCCAACAAACATATTTTGTATATATATATATATTGTGCGACATGGAACTCTATATCTAACTACACTAAGATATAGATTCCCATGTCGCAAAACCAAATCCCATGGTAGGACAAAGACTAAACATATAATTCAATTTAATTAATATATGTACAAAGTTTACGTTTGAATTGTAATGTAATTGAGAAAATTTTTCATAGTACATTTACTTAATTAGAGCTAGTAATATTAGGTTTTATAACAGTGTTCTAATTTAGGAATATGTTTTATTCAATTAATTTTCTCGTTTCAATAATATTGTTACTCTTAAATGGAATGAAAAAAATCTGTTTCAACACAGACCAAAATCCAACGATATCATTATAGAATAATCGATTTGATTTTTCTTAAACAGAAATGAAGATTTATTCAAAAGTTGAAGTCTATAGGTCAGGTCGTTCTCGACATATCGTGCGATATTCCATTTTCACATTCCCTTGAGGGAGAGGCTGGCTCCAGCTATAATTATTCTATTACAACAATTTATATTTTATTTGTTACGAAGAGTTACGCAGCAATAGAATAGCTTCATTTTATGAATTAATTTGAATGCACAATTATGCGTGTTAATTTAATGTTTAACCAACTGTGATGTTTTTTTTTTGAAAACACCACATATAATTCCTGAAATTTATAAATAGAGATACATTTAAATAAAATGAGATGCTTTGAAGCCTGGGATGACATGTCAATGTTCTAGATATGTTCACATACTGAACAGCTGAACTTGACCCCAGTTTCACAACAGCTCAAAAGTTCCATTCAAATACACCATAGTATAAAAATATGCCCTATCATAATGCGTGCAACAGAGATATCATGTCGAGTTTAGTAATTATCTGGACTATAATCCCATTAACCGTATACGTGGTAATGCTTGCCGTAATGAAAAAGCAAACATCTTTAATAAACTTATCCACTTTAGTAACATTTTATCATACGTTGTTACTCTGGAAACATGTTAAGGCGAAGTTATGTTACTAATATTAATTACGATTGGTCAAATTAGTTATATATAAATAATTAACATATGGCAGACTGCATTGCTATTTACTAATGTGTAAAAATATGCATAATTACTGAATTACATATAACATATATTAAAAACAAAATGCACCCTTACAAAGGTATTTATAAAAAATATATTTTATTATCTTTGATGCTGAAAGGCCTCGTACATAAAAAGAAAATTGTTGGAGAATTGTGACTTTTCGTTCATCAATTATTACAAAGTAATGAGGATTTTATTTTTTTCGCTAAGGACACAAAAGTTATTTAGCTAGACTTTTAAATAAATAAACAATTTTACCGTTTAAGATTTTGCTAAAACCATTTAACTTAACAGAATACTCCTTATTTATTGTGATTATATCAGAAACCAGAGCTAATAATATGTAGTTAATCAAGATATAGGTAAAAGTATGTCGTTCAAGTATGAGTAAGTTATGTCGAGAAAGTTTGTTCATTAAAAACCTCGGGTATAATTTTTTCCCTTTGATTCATCTTTTTTCTCTAAGCTTCACTTAGGCTTACTGAGTGGCCAACATAAAAAAAAAACAGAGATTCACAGGTAAAGATTTTATCAATATGATTCTGTAGCCTCAAAATAATAAAATTATATAGGCTATTTTTATTTATGTTTGCAATGGTTTACATTAACGCAAATATTATTTATTAAGAAGAAGTATAGCTTGGTCGTACTGATAAGGTCTCTAAATATTTTACTAGGCGTTAAAGAGCTGGTTTAGTAACATTTATTACTTAATATTATCCCATTTTTAAATTTTTACCTTATTTGTTACATTAACTTTTATGTTAGTACATTAAATTTTTGTACTGCAGACCTTTTATATGTAGAAAAAACTCCGCAATTTAGAAAAAGATAAAAGAAATTATACAAAAAGACAGTATAAAACTTACACACGAAAAGGTATAATAACTGATTTATAAAACAATCAAAGAATTTGTTTTGTAATAATAAAAACAGGCTTTGTCATTTCATTCGTGGTGAACTCTAGCGTGGTGATTTGTAGCTTATCTGTAACCTGTAATGTTCTGCTTTTTTTCTCCTGGTAAGGTGTAATTTGTATCATTGATGTGACAAGCCTGTCATTACGTGACC
Organism: Homalodisca vitripennis; assembly: GCF_021130785.1. Classification (NCBI taxonomy): domain Eukaryota; kingdom Metazoa; phylum Arthropoda; class Insecta; order Hemiptera; family Cicadellidae; genus Homalodisca; species Homalodisca vitripennis. The sequence continues at coordinate 78,766,927 of NC_060213.1, forward strand.
CTTGTCACAGAGTGAGGTTAGCTGTTCTATAAAAAAACACTTTTGGCACGCGGGTTCACTTTGCATATGTTGATTGAGTAGATCTTTACGTTAGCTAATTTTCCTTTAATTTTTAGGAACAGAATAGAAATAACCTTGATTTAAAAACTTGCATATTTAAAATATGATAAAACATTCTACACTATACTAGACCAACTACTGTCAGTTACTTAGGGTTCCACAATTATTTAATTATTATAATTATTTCAAACTTTAAAGTACACATAATATTAATTTTTTTAAGACAATATATAGAGTGTGGCCATGACCACACAATGTAAAATTTATAAAATAAACGCTGCCGATAAAATAACATAAATGTGATTCAAAAACGTCAAATACAAGTATTTATTACTGAGAACCAATTAAAGAAACATTATTTCTGATGAAACTTTTGTAAAATATGTTAATTCTCTATGACATATAGAGACATTTCTCAAACTTCATTACTACTTTTGTAATTAACTTTACATTTTAGTAAGTATGGATCATTTTCATAAGTCAGAATCTCTGGAAATATTAATTAAATTGTCTGAAACTGGAAAGTTACCATAAAAAAATGATAAGCTAACATTCACCGTTATTTTAAAAAAATGCAAGAGTCTATCAAATGCCATAGAAACTGCTAAAAACTTAAGACTTCGGAAAATATGATATATCATTTTTTGTTTCTATCATTCTAAGTATAGTATTATGAGTTTTATTAGTATAAAACATGATATGATTAAAATATTACTAGCAAAACACAAGTGGTTTTGGATATTTTATAGAATCGCGACTTGGAACTAACTTTAAAAGTTAATCAATAATATCAGTTTAATAGCTAACACAAATTTCAAATATTAGGGCCTGTAATATTGTATTGACGATGGAGAAAACATACATTATAGTCACTGCACGTCAGATCTATTTCATTAACAAAGTATATATTAAAAATAAGCTAAATTTGCTTAAGATTACAAAAAATAGTAAGAACTACTTTATGAAAATAGAATATAGTTAACGGTTTAAATTTAAACAGTCAATAGATATTACGTAAAACACTTCATTATTACAAAGAATTATAAATTCTATTTATCTTGTTCGATATCTATGTTAGATATACTAATTAAACAGTCTATAAACATTCGAAAGTGTTTCTATTAAAATTGTAATGAAAGCAGAGAGCCTATTTTGGAAATAAACCGCAATATTCGAACTTTTTTATATAATTAAGTATCGTAATTCTTAGACATAAGAATTACAACAAATTTGAGCGCCATATGTATTGTCACTTTAAGATACATTGCAGTGGATATATTTTACCAGAATTTTCAATATAATATATATATATATATAGAAGGCACCCAAATATGAATTCGTGTTTTGAATTAAACGTCAAAATTTTCATCTTGTAAAGTCGCACCACGTATAAATACAACGTGAATTTACGTACAGTTATAAATAGTGCTATTGACACAAGCTCTTTGTGACATGAAGTTTGTTTACATTTACAAGGTACCACACAACATGGGTGCCACTGTAACAGCAGACTCGCTGTGGTATATAAGGTTGGTATTTTATAACAGAAGAACTTTGTTTGCCCTAAATCATCATAAAGTTTTCACAGATTTACCTTTCGCTTTAATTTTGGTCAATCAGGGTGTTATAAAGGCTGTTTCTATTATAAAATTTTATTCAGTATATCGTTTGAATTTTAAATCTCGTATTTATTTACTGAGTAATAAAACATAGTTTCACATATTGATGCGTCAAAATATTAAAATGGTTGATGGTTGATATTTGAGATGTCTACAAATATTACCACTCTACTCTCTAAAGGCATTTAAAACAAAATTATAATATCATGAATTATAATATGAGTGATACATATAAACAATAAAAAAACTGTAACCCTTTATAATATTGTAGATATGTGCTTCCGCATTAGGTCATCTTCAGTGTTTACTAAATTTACTATATAGGGTGATTAACGAAGGTATGCAGAACCTGTGAGAGCTCATTCTAAATTTAAAATAATAAAAATGTTTTTTTATAAAAATGATTCCGGAAATGCTTCATTAGCAAGTTAAAATTAGTGAAATATTTCTCGCGGATTTTTAGCTCACTATGAGCAACGAGGTTTTCTCGAAATTCTGGTAAGGTATATTAAGGCATGGGAACAATCGCTTATAGGGATTTTGACCTGATAAGTTGAATAAAATAGGTCCCAGAACTGTAAGTTCAGAAGGTTTTGAGCAAACACATTTGTTTCATCTTTGTGCAAAAAGACTTCGTTATTTCATAAAAAAAAGATCAACATAAAAAAAACAGTTTTAGAAGTTTTATTTTGAACAAAGTGGTGTATATAAATTAGACAGAAACGACTATCTGTTTTAATAATGAATTGTTTTTCATAAAATTATATAGTGAAACTACCTAGGCAACAATTACGTAAATTATTTTAACTAAATCACAGTAAATGTCTAACAGTTTCTCCGCTGACCTCAATGCTTTTTCTGCTCGTTTAAGGATGGATTTTATTACATTCCCTAGTTCATCCGAGCTTTCCTTTAACTTTGTAAATCTTTATAAATATGTCTAAGTAGCACCTTACAAGAATTAAATGTTATCTGGTAAACTTTCTCATTCACCCTTGTTTACAAAACTTAAAAACATTTAAGGCGTATGACGTAACCTGGCCGTTGTGTTCAAGTACAGGTGGAAGCAATGTATAATCAATATGTCGATACACCATCATGTTGGAAGTAGAGCTGAAAAAGGAACGTCTTTTAAGCAGTATTGGTAACTCTTCATGACGAAACTTTAATTTGGGCTGACCTTTTAAGCCCTCTTGAAAAATAACTGGTCCAATCAGCTGATCATGAATAATACCGCATTGAGAATTAGTCACGCCTGCCCTTGAATGTTTGTTTCGTAAATTGTTGATACCATCACAAGTGAACTGTGACTAAAAATAAATGAAATAAAATAAAATAAAATATACTTAAAGAGTCGACAATGAGTGTGTTACTTCTGGGTGTCTACTTCATTTTTAGCACATTTTGCGTCGAGGTGGTGGAATGCTTAGAACAAATCTATGAAACGTAAAATTTCCCTGATTTAGAGATCCAAGAGACTAGAAGTTCCTAGGGGCAGAGCCTGTTTGCCAGAAGTTTGCCAGAAACTAGTATCTGTCAGATGCAGGTACGTCTTTCGTGATAGAAATACATTATTATATCACTTAAATAAGTGTGGAAACATACCGAACATGCAATATGTGATTCTGGCTATATTATGATTTCGTTAGGTATATAATTTTATAAATAAAGCACATTTGTATTCTATCTTATTTGTTTAGGTGTATTAAAATTTAAAGAAAAAATCTTTACAATCAAACGCAAAAATCTACTCAACAGACATATGCATAATGAACCTTCGTGTCAAAGGTGTTTTATTACAGGGCAGCTAACCTCACTCCGTGACAAGGGTCGTGTAATGACAGGCTTGTCATTTTACAGATTACAAGGTACACGCTATTGTTGCATTACACCTTATCGGGCAAAAACTCTAGAGCATTACAGGTCAGAGTTTAGATCGAATAAAATAACAAAGCACTTTATGTACTATCACATAACGAATTATAAAGGTTTGTTTGGTAAAATTATAAGTCATTATTAAAATATATAATTATTTCTTAGAATTTTTGGAATATTATTTTGTATACTATTTATTTAAGATATTTTTAGTTGCAATTTTAACTCTATTAATGTATAATTTGATATTATCACTTTGCAAAACTTTTTATTTTTTTTTTGTAAATTTCTGAGTGTGTTCTGTATATAATAGGTATGTATCACAAACATTTAATGGACCTGCATATTAATTAGCACTATAGGTAATGTAAAATACAGTGTATAATTTAGTAAAAGCAATTTTGGCCCAGTAATAAGTTTTTTGTTACAAACAGGGCACTTCACACTAAGTAAATGGTTTGAAGAAATACTTATGAATATAACCAAGCTATAATTTATATTTTAATTACTAAACATTATTTTTATCACACGAGAATTAAATACAATATACGCGAGCATTAATCAAATGTTGTCTAATTAATATTTTCACGCATATAGCGAGTACAGAATAATATCGCCAACATTTAGGAATATTTTGTAGTTAACTTTGATTTGTAGTTTTTGAATTTGTAGCTATTACGAAATATTTCACGTAATTAGAAGATATAAGCAAACATGAAGTTTAAGTTTCTTTTTGTTTAAATTATTTGCTGTACTAGCCTTGTTACGATATATTGTTAGTTTGTATCTTAGACTTTAAATACTGATTATATCAGTAACTATTACAAAAAATATTAATATTATATCTTTAAATAACCTTAACTAACTAATAGTTCAATCTGCGATAATATGTGAAACATTAGAGAATTTTGGTTGAAAATATTCAATTAATGGCGCACTACATCAGACTACAAAGTGTCACTAACACTTTGGTAAATTTAGCTTGAATTTTTTTGTCATCATTTAGAAAATAGTAAAACTCTTAAAAACTTTCAGCAATACGTTCAATAAGTATCAATTCATATACTTGTAATATATAACACAACGCCTTTTAGATTGGATTCTTCAAAAGAAACAACGTCACAGACAGATAAAAAAATAAACAACAAAAATGTATACTTAAACGGAAATAAACGAGGATACATTCAAAATATACTAATAATATCTGGCCTATTATACTATTAGTATTTTGTGGTTAATTCAGTTCGAGTATTTTCTAAACTCTCTATATATTACGGCATTCAAATATAAGAAATTGTAACCCGAATCCTTGTTTAACCCTCCAACGGGCGCTTAAAATTAGAAACACCATCAGGCGCTCACGGAGGTTTCCTCCAGGTTGGCGAATAATGGATATCATAGTCGTTTAAACTGTTTTTTATTTGTTTAAATATTCATACTGATTTAATTACAATGTAATATATTCATTTTTAGAAATATAATAAAAATTACACTCTTATGTAATGAATTTTCGAAATAAGAAATTCAAAATCTTAAAAAATGTTATTGTATTATAACAACATGATTAATTTTAAGGAATAATGCAATTAATTGTAAAAATGTTTAACCTACTTTAAATATGTATGGAAAATTAACTTAGTTTTTAACTTCTTACAAAACAACTTACTTCAATTCTTGAGATATTATACAATTGTAATGTCAATTATTGCTCTGAAATAAAAATTTATTCTTTACTAAAAATTTTTTTACACACTGCACAAAATTTCAAAAAATGTTCCTCCTGGTTCTTATAACGGCAATGTTCACTCCATAATCATTACTAAAATGTTCCCTAGCACACTGGTACTGTACTGACAAGTCTCTCGTCTTCATTCTCCATTTCAAAAAGTTTAAATAAATTATATGGTATAATTTAAAAAGAAACCATCACAGGTCACACATTTAGGCGCACACGGATTATTACAACATAAAAACTAAACACAATAAGGCGCTCACGGAGATTTCGTCCAAGCACTACAAACACACCATCGGGCTCTCACGGAGGAATCGTCCAGTCACGCACGGAAGTAGACCTCATACTGACACATTTTGATAAATAAAAGCGGGAGGGTATTGTTTCGTTTCCCCGAAAGATGCTCGTGAAGTACACTGCGGGAAACGACTGCCGACATCAGAAAAGTAGTACTATTTTTAATAATAAAACATACACGGAGGAAAACTCCGTTTAGCGCTCGATGGAGGGTTAATTAACGAAATATAAAATTGAATTATCGCGTTATATAATTGTTTATTTACCTCGAGTGATAACTTGATAACTGTATGAACATTGTATGATAGGAAATACTAAAGAATACTTATGGTATGATTTCTTGTCATGATAAATAATAATGTACTGAAATACGTAATTAGTAACGTATTGATTTAGTAGTATTTAATTAGAAGTGTCATTAAAGGTCCCAGTACTTTTAACGGCAGCAGGATATTCTACAGAGATTGTGCAAATATATCTCCTATTCCATTTAATTTACTGACCTGGAAGTGAGAGCTTATATTTTTGGAATGGACCAGCGTTTTCCTAAAGGCTTTCACTATATATTATTATGATAGTTCCCACGTGAATGTAATAAAAAAGTAATACACTTAGGAATATATTAAAATAAAAAAAACTGTAATATCTCTAAAGTTAATATTAAACATTAGGTGCAAAAGCCTATTAAATTTATTTGTTAATTTAATTTTTAAAAATTTTTGTTATTAAAAATATTAAACTGGTATATAAGGAGCTAAAGAGGTTTTCCATAGTAGATCATGAAACTTTCTTTTTTGCAGTGGAGTGTACTAAATCTAACACTGTGTGAACATTTAATTGAATTTTTCATTTTATATTGATTTAATATAAAACAAGTTAAAATTACTTTTGAATTTAAATTTTATCAAATAATGAATGAATTAAAATATCTTACACTAAAACTAAACTAATATTTCGCTTCATAACTTGTCACAAGATTGGACACAGCATTATTAGTGCTGTAGCTCTTTCATTAATAAACGTATTGTGTTAATGCGTCAAATACTATATTGTATCTAATTGTACTAATTTTTTACAACCCTATTCAGATTTTTTTCGTTACCTTTATGAATTTATTTATTTATTTATTGCATTCCAACGGCAAACAAGCCAAAGTACAAGCGGGTAGTATATTTAAATATCAAATGAAAGAAAGAAACAATGAGTTAAACAACAATAAAGTTGACAGTGACAATCTAACAAAACAACTACATAAATTTTTCGTATAACAATTAATAATACAAGTAACAGTAACAACAAATAGCGTGTTACTTAACAACAAAGCAGTAAACTATTCAGTAACACAACAATCAATATGAGGGGTAACAAGCATAACAATGAAATAAATTACTATAACACGTAAAGATAAGAAATTGTGTTTCTACTCAGGACCGCGGAGGGATGCCAGCACTCTTCCCCGGATGGTCGAAGCACGGATGAATATCAGTGACAATTAAAATAGTGTCGCTAACGCTCGGCCAAAGCTCGTAGACTGAGTTGTGATATCTTCGAACTCTATGTTGCCTATACTAGAATTCCTCAGAGTGTTTATTTTATACAAATATATTTAGTTAATAAGTCAGTAAATGTTTCAATAAATTTGTTTACGCCTGCCTATCCGTTTGTCTATCTCAAGAACTAAATCACCTATAGACTCAACATAGCTTCATCTCTTTATAAAAAATTGATTTTTATGTTGATGTATGTCACTCGATGACACTTGGTTATACATTTAGAACAGATTCACATTGTATTATTGGAAACCATCACGGCAACAAAATATTACATAATAAATACATTTATACAAAATTAAGTTCAATAACACATCATCTGACCATATCACACAGTAGTATTTTAACCTAACATTGTAGCTACGAATTTATAATACTACATGCCATTCCAGCAAATCCTTTTACGTAACACGTAGTATAGCGTACTGCTGCGTTGTATTGTAAGTGGGCGAATCAATATTCTACTATAGGATATGATTCAACTGTTGTAAAAATAATAAAGTTAGTGTTATAATATACTAGCTGTTACCCACGGCTTCGCACGCATCTTTAGAACCGAAGTCCTCATATTACTTAGTAAAATCAATTATGATGTAAATGTATTGTAAATATACATCAAGTAGATATTATTTAAGTTCATTGTAAATATTATCAGAGTTTACTTAATTATTATATCTTGTTTGGAACGTGTAGGAGAATTTCAGGTTCTAATTAGTTATATACATAACGCCACAGCTGAATCTGCCTTGTCATCTCGGTCAAGAAAACACTAATCTCGGATCACACAGGTCTTGGAAACTTCATTCGGTCAAAAAGGGTATATTTCCACTCCTTGTCATATATTTCAGGTCTAAGATATTTCCAGTACTATAGTAGAGTGTGCCTTGTTGTTCTGACGAAGAAAAAAAAGAATATATATTTACTTACGTAGGACCGAGATATCTACTTCGGTTAAAAAGTGCCTACTTAAGACCGTTTAAATTCAATTACCTATTATGTCGCAGTTTAGCTTGCCATATTGCCTCGATCAAAATACTATATTCTACTATATTCGATTATCTAGTTCTCTTAATCTATTTTAGTCAACATCGTCTAGACATAGTTGAGTTTGCCTTGTCCTAATGAAGAAAATACACACGTAAGTAGGAATGAAAAGCCTATTACGACCTAGAGGGAAGTCGTACCTACTTCTTTTGTACTTTCGGTATAAGGGGAAATCATTATTAAGGTAATGCAACATTCAAAAATATTTATTTAAGTTTTAAGTCACGCTTGTTTTTTGGAGTGTAGCAGGAAAAGAATGAATCGTTGAGGCATGTTAGTATTTATTTCTCTGTTTTCCCATAAGCCGTTGTTAAAATGTAATATCATAATGTGAAGTAAGTCCACCAGTTTAAAGTCACTTATGTGAAAAAATTCATAGCTTTGTTTATTAAGGTTAGTTTTATAACAGTATTTAATGCATTAGATGATTTTAATTCGTCACTGCGCAATCTGGGTTAAAATTTATGTATTAATGTTTTATTTATTATCAGCATTACACTACCGATCAAGCACTGTTTACTTATTATTGATAACATTTAAATGTAAACAGATGTTTCAGAAATTTTGTCGAACTATATCTGCAACAGCTGTTTAGTGCCAGTTTAATCTGAATTATGAAACGTAAAAACTAAACTTTTTCTGAATTCCAAAATACTCCAGGTAACTTTTCTTAACGCTTTCTTCATACAACCTTCCTCGGATTTCAATGGACATTAAAAAAAATATTAACAAAATTGGTGCAGCCGTTACCGATATTAGCGCTTACCACACATTTCGCTATTTGTTTTTATTTATAAGTTAAGAAATATTTCTGAAAACTATTGCGTTTCGCTGTCTCATATTTGGAATAGTGATGACTAGAAACATCCTGAAGGTTAGCGAAAAATATTACTCGAAAATAGAACAGAATTTTAATTGAGCAAAAAATCTTAGCAAAGCCTCTTAAATTACAGGTTGAGTACATTTACCTTGTATTGGTAAAGAAATATGTCCCCCAACCTTAGTTGTTACATCTATGTTTGGTTTTAAAACTTCAGGCATTAATATAAGATTAGTCTTTTTTAACGATTGTCTGGATATCTAATGGCCTTCGTAAAACTATGTATTTGTTTACAGTTACGGTTGAAAAGTCATAGCACACAAATCAATAAGTGAGTAAATATGTTTTACATACCTACACATTTACGACTCACTCTTTTACTTTCTTATAAATTAAGAAACGTTACTTTTTATATTACTTTGTGCCATTTATTTATTCTTGCTAGCTATACCATTATTGATGCGCATATGGTTGACAATATTGCAAGCTAGAACATTCAGGTAGAAAGATTTAATTGTGATTCCATGTTCTCACCTTAGTTACAAGACAATAGTTTAGGACAATATACTCGAAAAAAACCAGGACGCGACATAGGTAAAGCATTTTTATACACCTGATAGAGTGTAGACCCTATTGTTTTCTATCGGTTAATTATATTTTCTGGGTTATCTCTCACCACAGTACCATTTCAAGTGTTATACCAATAGCTATTAGAGAAAGTTACTGTGATAGTGAAATAACTGGAATGTGTCATCATCACTGGCATGCTTCTTTCATTTGGGGGGTTGTTATATACTCGTACCTAAAGATTAGAGAATATTCTTAATTTTATTTTTAGGAATGCTTGGAAGAATTTCAGGATTTGAATAATCTCCATCGTTATATATTACAATATTTATCTCATTTAGAATTAAAACAAAGTATTTGTGATTTATCATGAAACAGATCCTTAAATAGTGGAGGGTTAAGAATTATATCACAAAAATTACTTCAAAAGTTATTCTTAAATGTTTTAAGGATGTCTTTTGTGTTGCAACAGAATTATCTTCAGTCTTCCTTGGTTTATAACTTAATACTAAGAGATGTACACGTGCATAGGAGGCAATAGTTTGATGAGAAACTTATTGGAATACTAACTCATTACATTATTCAACTGAAAATTCAATTAGTCCATTGCTACAGAATAATTAGGTTTTAATCTATACCTCAAGTTTGGTAAATTATTTGTAAGATTTGGTCCCTTGACTATGAACGGTTGGGGAAGCTAAAAGGTACTCGAAAATCTGTTGTATTGTTTGTATGGAAAATGTGAGATATATCTGTAGCCATAAAGTTTTTATACAATTACAGAATATTGCAGTAATTTAAACAATGTTTTTCTGGAATTCCATTTTATTTAACAAAGTATTTATATAACCAAACAAACGTTTGTGCTTGCCATTTATAATATAATTGACATTGATAGCATTATTGTAATCATTACTATGTCTAACGTTGAACATTCCAAAATATCATACATTTCGTTGACAGCAAGATGTAAGGAGATTTTAAATAGAGACGTTTTTGTACGGTTCGTTAATTATTTAATTGTCAGTTAATAAAAGGAACAAAAGAAATAATTAAGTATTTTAAAATGGTCGTGACAAGAAACTAATAACATAAATTGATAACACGTTTTTTTAAAAGGTGCTTTTTTATACTTTTGAGCTATAATAAAACAATAGGCAGAATGGGGATTTTCCAAATAACTCTTAAAGAATGAATGCAAATTTAATTAATGAGTTATTAGTAATTTAAATGTTTCCATACCCCTCTTAAACGCCCATAAGATTTCCTATTTTATCTAGGTAGAGAGAGTGGGTTAGGAACAGAAAGAGCGCCTTTACAGCACGTACAGTATTTTACTATCTACAGATTGGAAAAACCTTACCAACCAGGTAGAATTAATTATATATCAGTACCTTTCTTTTTAGATAATGTTTTGTTTATTTAGTGCAAGGATAGAAAATTGATACATCGACGCACTTTATGATGTTTTTGACGAATGACTTCATCCATCCACCAGTTAGCGACGCGTTTAAGGACACTACTTTTGAAAGCGCATTATCATAGAGTACTTTAACATAGGAAAATTTTAAAAACACCTATGAGGTATGCATGACATGTGTAAGACAACAAAAACTATACTATATATAGTTAATAAAATATCTTTCTTATAGGATTGGCACAAAAAAAAAAATTATTTTAGTAAAGATATTTTAGTTTTTTAACTGGCAGTAAGTTGTTGGCTTTGCAAAGAAAACCAAATTAAAAGACAGAAGGATCAAAATCTCTTCATTGGTTTTGTACATGTTTATTTCAATAAACATTTGTGTTGGCATTTAATATTACGCTATAGACACCAGGCTTAATTTTTTAATGCAATACTACGTTGTTAAACCTAGAAACAAAAACTTAAATATTCGCATACGCAAAGATAGGAAATTATGAAGCTCATATATACAGTGCTATGACAATATAATTCATTCTGCATGTTGACAGATGCTGTGTTTGCAGCTAGCTACGTAGCAAGATAATCAGCATCAGCAATCAATTGTTCGTCAACAATACAGGTGTTTAATTTAATTCTTCTTTGCCCAAGTTTTTAAACAAAGTTTTGTTTAGATCAGGGTTAAAAACAAGCAGATTTCAAATCAAATCAAACAGTCTCTGTGATCAACTGAAACGAACACTTTCCTGACACTTATATTTCATGATGTCCTTAAGCAATTTTAATAGCAACGAAAAAATCTATTTTCATTTTATAAGATCATATAATTTGCTTATACACGCAAATATACTTTGAACTTTATAAATCTAAATTGTATTCAACTAGGAATTAACCGTATATTTTTGTCATTTAATGCATAATGCGTTTATCATTTCAAAAATGGAAAAAATACTGTTATTCAAGGTTTTCTTTGTGTAACGAAATAAGATCCTTCTATGTTTCTTTGGCCGAAAGAGAACTAAATAACTAATAAAACAACTCCTTAATTTTGCAACAATAATGTTAAAAAAGGCAAATTTGTGTCTTCTTCATTGTGGTATCAAAAATCATTATTTAAAGGAATGTTCCATATTATGTCATCCTAAACAAATTACAAACCCATGTGACGCATTGCAGAGTAATAAATAAAACAAACAGACACCACTAACACTTGGTGGTATTGTGATTAAATCTTTACAAAGCACTAAAAAAAAACAATCCTAGTGTAATCGAGATTGCTTTACTGGTCAATAATATCGAATTGAAGCTATTTCCAATATTCAATTCCGGCCATCGCTACAATAGCTCTCAATCCTTCCAATCTTTAGTGATTCATGTACCACGTCCTGAATATCATTTACCAACATATGGAATACTAAATTAATTTCAATTTATTTAATATGAATCACACGCAGTTAGTACATAAGAATATTTTAAGTGTAATAATCCAACTGCAGCTCAAAATATTAATCTCTTACACGGTTCAGTTTACTATGTTAGGTAGACATAAATACACTTTTCTCTTTTGATTTCCTCAATACTTCATTTAATATTTAAATTAATAAGCCAATCCATATAATACAACTTATTTAGGTTGCACAAGATAACAATATTTCCACCCGAAAGTTAACACAAACACCACAAATGAATGTTGGTTAGTGTTGTATTAATTGTAGTTCCGATAATCCTTTACATACTGAACTCTCTCTTTCAGAACTTGTATAAATGTGATCCCTCTTTTCATTTTTGAGTATTTCTATTTTAATATGTTATAAAAATGTCTTCCAGGCATGAGGATAAAAACCGATAGTATCCCAAACACCTCTGATGTATTGGTTATTAACATATGCTGGTATTACGAAACGAACGAACGTGATTATCAACGTAATGTATACGAGGTCAATTGCTTGTCAAAGACAAGATACTACTGTAGTGTAAGATATTATATATTTCCGGTAGGGTAACTAACACAAAGAACAGAGTTTAACTTTAGGAATTGCCTTTTTATTTTGTAAAAAGTGTTTCGTCATTAGAGCATCGCATCCTCCGATGCTGTCTTATCTCTTTACTCACTCTCACTAATCATCAATTCCCACCATAGTATTTAGCAAAAATCCGAGCCTGCTACCAGTCCAGAGGTTGTTACTTTACTTTCCACTTTTCCAAAACAGGACTAAGATTGATAACTTTATCAGGATTACTATAACGGAACAAGATTATCTCCAGCAGTGAGAAAGAGAAAAAGTCCGTCTTTTTCTCTTAGAATATGATTTGACAAAACCTCTTATTATTGTAGTACCAAACGTACTTTTTATACTCTACTTTCCTCTCCTCTTTCATTGATGTTTCTGTAAATTTAAAAATTACAAAATCCTTTATATGATGTAATAATTAAGAAAGAGCGACGATTACCGCTACAAACCGTTATGACAAGGAAATAGGTAAACGGCGCATATATAACGCTAATAGTGCACTTATAATCCAACTTCTTGATCTTTTTATAAAATGTGAGTGAGGTCTCTTATACTCATTATTCACTGATGTTGAGCCGTTTTATTGAGTCGCTACACAATGCGGACGTTTCCTAGCTTACATATTTAATTATTTGTTTAAGTTTGTTTTGACGATGGAAGGATTGAGAAGAAAAATGAATTAAAAAAATAACACGAATTATCATATGTTTTTAAAATAGATCTCTATTTTGTATTTATTTTTAACAATTTTTATTTACGAATTTATATAACAATGAAGTAAACACACCTGAATATGTTTATAAAGTGTTATATAAATTACATTTAAATTAACTATAAAATGTGATTTTATCGTGACTTTGTATCTTATTATAAGATAATATTACCATTTAAGTCGTTTATGACATTATTGTTTTGTAAACTACAAAACATCAACATGATATACTAAGTCATGGAAGCGGATCAAGCTTTTGATAAAGCTTAATAGTTATTCATCTGAAATATAATTTACACGACATTGGCAGATATATTAAATGTACTATACTATGTAATACTGAATAGTTTTGTACAATGCATAAACGTTTTGTAACCCGTACCAGCATAGTGTATGTGTCTGGCAATTATAGGATGCTCAGTCTTTATTCCCTTATGTGGTTAGAGAGTAATAGTGGTGCTAGTTTTAAGAAAGGAATACCCGCATTTAGTATAAACGCAGCAGCAACTCCATGCTCTTTCATAAAAGTGTAAGCTATTATCTCTTTGTATTGCAGCTTTATCTTTCTTGTAATTTTCCAAAGTTTCCTATCGTAAGGTGAAATGCCGAAATAATGTGTACCTTGTGATCAGTGAAGTGAAAAGCCTGTCATTACATGTCCATGTCACAGAGTAAGGTTAGCTGTCCGATAATAAACCAGCTTTACCACGAAGGCTTGATTCTCATTTCTTCAAAGACTGGATTGTACCTACTGTTGTGATATTATTTCATGTATAATCGCTTAATTTGTTTGTAATGCGATATTGTAAATGTGCTATGATACTGTTTTTTTATAAAAACATTTATATATAATGTGACATTAATAGAGTATCAATAGCATAGATATAGAGAGAAATGTGTATAATCCGCATAAACATTACTTCAACCAAACGCCACGGATTTTTTTATGGTTTAACTTTTTTTATAGTGAATTGCACCACCAATAAAAATATCTCTTCATTTAATGATTGTTCAATACAATATATTACTTTTACATACACAGTACAAGAAATCCAAGCATTGAGTAAATATATAGAAGTTCTTTAAAATAATTCTAGTTTCTTGTAATATATACATATACTGTCCTAACTACCAGTTTTCTTGAAAAATATTGAAATTTTCATGGATTTATGTGTGTATATTTTTTATATAACTCTACTATTTTTTATATTTTTAGTAGGCCTAAACATTTCAAAAGTGAAATTTCATGATTTTGTAAATAACACATTTTTACCATCTGGGAGTTTGTATTATACTTTAATTATAATAATGCGTTATAATTTTAGTTTTAAATATTATATGCGATAATCCTTTCTAAAAAGAATAAATGTCTATGATCTGAGTGCAGATTTGTGCACAATTTATATTGTTACTATTTTATTTATAAAGACTTAGATTTAGTTCATATGCATAGACGGCGTGTTAGCTTAATAATAATTTATAGAATTTGCATTAAATGTATAAAAATATTCCTATGAATATAGAAAGAGCGTTATGTTAATATTGTACTTTAATTAAACGTTTTTACTAGATGTGCATGGCCGTATACATATAAATACAACATGCGGAGGTAAACATTGATATCGAAATAAACTCTTTGTGACATGAAGTTTGTTTATATTTACAGGGTGTTTGCACACAACACGGGTTATTCCTGAGAGTAAACACGATGTGTTACAGAATATTTTTGTTTCTCTACTACACTCCATTAGCCAATATTAATTGTCTTCGATTATCACAGGAGCTTCACAGTTTCTTTCTGTTTTTGTATGAAGTTATAGGTTTATCATACAGTTTTGGAAAACTAGTTGTATAAAATTATTTGTAATGCATTCCAATTTTACACCATCAATTAAATTGTTTACTATCCAAGTAACTAATATTATCTAAGTAATGTGTTATATAATGTATAATCCACGCATTAAACGAATACAAATTGAACATTTGTGAATAAGTTGTTTTATTATAGGACAGCAAATCTCACTCCTTGCAAATATTATGTGAGTACATGTTTGTGACTTCATTGATCACAAGCTAAACGCTGTTTTTAGCAAATCGACAGAAAACTAGATAAATTTACAAGACGGATAAAGCTACAATAAATATAGACAATAACTTACACTTTTTTGACAGGACATGAAGGGAGGAAGAGCTACCGTGTGTATTATAAAAGCGGGTATTCTTTCTAAGAAACAATTGCCTTGAATTTTATATCTTTAATCCTAGCAAATGTAAAATCTTTTTATGAAAAATACAAAAAGGTAAATAGAGAAGAAAGATTGAATATTTTATAGACTCCCTGTAAAAGAATACAATATATAATTATTATTACTTATTAATTTTCCGTCGTGTTCAAATTATTTAAATTAGAAGACTAACTCATATTTAGAAATATTTAATATCTATGAACTGCTATAGACATCAAATATTTATTTACGATATATCTATGGATTGTCTATAGTACTAATATTGCTCAAACATCCAAGCATCGCTCAGTTTAAGTTTAAAGGAGGAAGAGCTTGTGTACTGCGTATTATGTGGTAGGGTTTACTAACAATACAATATGGATTACTAATTTTAAATCTTTAATACTTTGGTTGATCACATTAAATACGCAAGAGAAAGATCTTTTGTAAAAAAAAGATATTTGCATTTTGGTGATCCTTTAGTAAACTTAAAGATAATACGACGAAATGTTCAAGAAACACGGAAAAGTATAATGATATTATATGCTACAAAATAAACAATATTATTAGTAAATAAACACAGTTATATTAATAAAATAATACGTTAAATGTTGATCTTACCTCCAGTTCATTCCCCTTTTATTGCAGCCCCTAGTATCCAACGCAGTCTCAGACTTGACTACTGGAATCTGGACTCATGTTCGTCTGAATAGATCCAAAGAAAGTTATTAAAGAAGAAGCTCACAACAAATCGTTACATCATTTCGAAATCAGAGTCACCTATATAGGTGAACTTGAAATCTCATTGTCTTATCAGGTGCACAATCGAGTGCACTAAGATTTTTCTGACAAGATTCTAAGCACAGTAGAGCAACCGAGTCCTATACATATAGCATAGCTATTGTTGAAAAGGATATGTCTGATAATACCACATTATCTCAGGGAGTCTGATGCATTGTCAGATACTAGACGTTCAAGAGGTAGGTGAACTGGAGCTAAACTCAAAATTCAAATCGAATTACCCCTTCCTACTATAGCTAAGTTATAAATACATATGAGTTATATGAGTTATGTATACAAAACAATACTCCTATATTTACAGTATGTTAGTCATATATTGTCTTGAATCGAATCTAAATGCAGGATAAATTAATATTTCAAACCCTAATTACTTATCTAATATAGTAATTTCATATGTATACAACATGGTAAAGGCTAATGAAATTGATTGTATTAAATTTAACTGCAAATCAGGATTGATAAAAGAAATGTATATTCAGGTAATTAGGCAAAGTTTATTTGAACTGTAACACCACAATCTTAGTGATTTCTAAATTAATGAAATAACTTTTAATTTGTTTACATTTGTGTTACTGAGTTTTTTTCATCAACAATATAATAACAGGTGTTACAATTTTAAATATTTTAGCAAATAATTAAAACAAAATATCAGTCTCCACGTGTTTTTTACATACGTCAATCGAATATTTTAGTTAATACAATGCTGTTAAATTATAAAATGTTACATTATGTTAAGGGAATATAATAACTGATATGTAGTAATTTATAGTAAACAGCTGATGCATTGTAATATAAAATTTATATTAAAATAGCCTTTGTTCTATTGATTTTGAGAGTTGTACAAAATGACGTAAAAACTTATTACATAACTTATCATAAATTTAATAAACTTACAATGTTATAATATCGAGTCGGAACTGTATATCCTACTTTAAATAAGCCTCCTTTGAATGCTCAATCGAAATAATGTGATTTGAAAGAGCAACACATCAGATGAATTGACAGTGAGAATAGTAGTTTAACCTAATGAATAATTCAATGTATGTATACATTTTTACGATACAATTTGATGATATTTTTGCCTGTTGAAACAGATATTATGATAGATCAGTAATTTGTAATACATGTAGGAAGAAATGGCAACAGGGCTAAGCATTGGAGTATATGGGAGACTCATAAACAACGACCAACATCGAGCTATGCTAATATTCTTCCGACATAGAAATATTTAAAAGTTGTTAAGATTCAGAAATTCAATAATATTAGTTTCTTATGTGTGCTCAGTAATTTTTACAAATATTGACTAAATATGTACTTGATATTTTAATAATTTTGAAGCATATTTGTATTTTTAAGGTCAAAGGCATAACGGCTTATCAACCTACTCAATTATATAGAGTCGTACCTAATACTCGTAAAACATATTACATTACATTTTATTAAATGACATCATACGAAAATATCCAAATAAGATTAGAATAATTTACATTGCCACTAAAATAGTAGAAAAGGATATCACGTAATCGCCTAATAACCATTGTTCACTGAAAAATTTCACAGTAAGGAATAAATTTAAGTTGGGAAGAAACTCTAACAACTCACTACGATTCAGATCAAATCAGTTCAAAGTTTTGAAGTAAACCGAGATAAAGTCAGATTAAACACTCGACTTGTTTCTTTTACCTGGAAGCTATATGATTTAACTTTTGGTATTTTAACATTACGAAGAAGTAGTATCTTATGGCATTCACACACAAAATCATTTCTTATAAATCAATACTCTAAGAAATAATTAGAATTCTTGATTTGGAAGTTGTTGTTTGTATGTAATTTTTTCCATAATTTTAAAGCAACGTATATAATAGTAGGAATATTTTTTTCAATCTGTAGGTGAAGTATATTTATTGTATGGTGACAAAAAAATACTCGTCATTTCTTATCTTACCGTATCTACACATTTTGTATATGGCGGAGAAAGTCTAGAATAAAACCTTCTAGAATTAATGTATTTACAATTTAATATTAATTAGGATATTAAAAGGATTATTGGAAATATAACTGAACATAGTTATCAAATATTTTCATTTCGTTTTTAAGCATTGCCTTTTATGTAAAAATGTTGAAGGGGAAAGGTAAACCAAACCAAATACTAAAATACAAAACTTATATTATTTCCAACTATTTTGATTTATAATAAGTTTTGACAATTTGTTTAAATATGCATTAATAACAACTGAAAACAGACTGTATACATACTATAATAATTAAAATTAGAAAAATATTTAAATAAAATTTAACACTAAGGACTATAATACATTTCCCTTAGTAGCAGACTCACAGAGCCCGCCTTTATCGTTTCTTTTAGTAATAGAGCCCCGTGTAATGACTTGCCGTACACCTTTTTATGCTTAGGGAAAAATCCATTTCATATTCACATTTTTTGAGTAGCTATATCACCATGTGTTCGATAAAATCTATAAATATTCACCTATGCAAATATTTCACCTAGTATTAATAAGAATTGCCAATCCATGGTTTGGTCATATCATGTCTTGCTTTGGTGAACCTGCAACTACTCAATGTCCAGTGCAAATGAATTTTTTGAACTGTTTTTTACTGATGAGATAACTGTAACATTTCAAATTTCTCAAATATTCATATCTTTTCTAAAAATATTTGTAATTGATAGTTATACGCTTAATAATATTCCTCGTTTAGTTAAATAAAACAGCTTTAAAAGTAGATTTTTGACCATGAAACTCCAAAATCAAGCATTTTTAAACCAGGGTTAAGTGAAATGAAATTATAAAAACTATGAGAATGTGACATGTTTCTAGTTTTAGTTTTCTGACCTTTTGGAAAATTAAAATTTAATCTACAGCACTGTCCTGGTTTAAGCGGTGTATATTGAGGAGATGGAAGAAGAGTCTGTGAAGTTGAAGAATCAGATGCGGGATTTGAAAATGGAAATGGAAATGGAGAAACAGTATGGGCGGAGTAGAAATTTTATTGTGACCAGTATTCCTCAAGACGACAAAGAAGACGTCCCAGTGAAGATCACAGGATTGCTCCAGGCCATGAATATCGAGCTCAGAAAAGAAGACATCACAGCGCACAGACTACCTTCAGCACACTCGCCGGCGCCGATCATAGTGCAGTGTACGACTAGAGCCATTAGAGACACAGTAGTCCGTAGTGCACGTAAGTTTAGGCCAAGTACAAAACTAATAGGAAATTCTCATCCAGAAAGGGCAATATACTTCAATGATCATCTAACTCCCTATTTCTCAGAACTAATGAAACAAAACCAAAGAAGTGAAGGATAGGTTAGGGTTTAAGTACATATGGCTAAATGGAAATAGAATTATGTTGAAAAAAGACAACCAGTCAAAAGCTTTCAGAATTTCTTAGGGAATCAGATCTGGAAAAGGTAGGATAAGCGGTTGCACAAAAAGTAATGATCCCTCACACTAACAAAAAAATAAAAATTCAAACAGCCTAAATTTTCAACGTCACATTAACCAATATCAACAATTGATTTAGAAGAAATCGATTTGAATATTCAAGGGAACTTTAATGTAATATCTGATTGGAAAGATGCATCAAATTTATTAAATAAAAAATAGTTTTACAAACAGAATCAAAACTAAATTTAATAAGTACAAATATTAGAAGTTTGCGAAAACATTGGGACAGTTTAATTTTAAGTTTGTGCAACACCTTAGATTCTGTGGATGTCATAGTACTTACAGAAAATTAATGTAACTCAGGAAGAAGAAAGTAATTTTTACAATCTGCCAGGTTTCAATTCAGTAGCTAAATGTAGGCCTACGGGTCGTAGAGGTGGGGGAATTATGGTTTTTTACTAAAGAAGAATTGCACAAAATAAAAGATTATAACATTAGAATTCCATTTCAATTCAACAGAATTCCTTGTTATACAATTAAGTTACAAAAAGAATATGTTTATTTTAGGAGCTTTCTATAGACCTCCAAGTCAAAATGTTAATAATTTCAATGAGGAATTGGAAATATTTCTCACATCAAATCTAGTCACTAGAGCTTAAACACCTATTTATGGCTGGGGATATCAATATATGTTATTTAACGGGCCAATGTATGGATCTGAAGAATATTTAATTGTCCTTTATACAAATAGAACGTTAAATACAATTCAAGAACCACAAGGGTAGAATTTTATGGTAATAATTTAGTAGCAACTTGCCTAGACCATATCAATATTAGAAACCATAGCTAAAGAATATACAGCATTTATAGTAGAAAGAAAAACTATTCAGATCATTACTGGACAGGATTAACAATTAGTCTTAAAAAAATTATAACTTAAATAGTAGTGTTTGTAATACAATAGAAATTAATAACGTCATCATAAAAGATAGACTAGTCAATGAAGGTATTCGAGGTGAAATATTGGTTATCTATTATAGCAATTAGAGATACCGAGCTCATTTATCAAACACTAGTTTCATAAGTTCCAATACAATCTATGCAATGGCTACTAGAGAGGTATCAAATAGAAAAAAAAACCCAAAGAGTCAACCCTTGGATGAATAATGAACTTAGAGCTCTAATAGACTATAAAAAGTATTTATGGACACAATGGAAACGAGATAGGTATAACATACATTATATGAGGCTATTTAAAAATGCCAGAAATATTTTAAACAAACAGAATTAGAATTGTAAAGCAAAATTATTTTTCTAAAATAATTAAGGAAAAATATGAAAAACAGTAGAAAAACTTGGGATATAATTAATAGTGTTGTTAATAAAAAGAAAAAAACCGTCAGTTTATGAAAATATAAAAAATAGTTTTAGTCTAGATAGTGTAGCAGATGTAATAAATAAGGCTGATGACTTTAAAGAATTTTTCAAAACATCAGTTGAAAGTATAAGCAATGAAATGACTGATAGCATATTTGATATTATTCAAGACTTTCATGACGGAAACCATGACATTGGAATAACTCAAAGTATGTATTTTCAACCAATAAATGAAAATATGATAATTAAAGTAATTAATAAATTAAATGCCCAAATCGGCACCAGGTCCAGACCAATTAGACCAAAAGATATAAAGAAACAATATTGTATATCTGCAGCCTATTTTGTTACATTTGGTGAAAAGTATTGTTAAGAATGGTAAAATACCTATTGACATGAAAAAAAACTTATTTGAGGCCAATTCATAAGAGCGGTAGTAAAAAGATGTTACAATGTTATAGGCCTATAGGTTCAATTTTCAGTAATAACAAAGATCCTAGAACACTATATTTGTGAACAGCTAAAAAAATATCTAGTAAATAACTCAGTAATTAATAAATCTCAATATGGATTTATGCCAAACAGATCAACTATAGATTTATTAGAATGTTTAACCAATGAAATTAACAATTCACTAAATGAAAACAAGTATGTACTGGCAGTAGCAACTGATCTTTCAAAGGCCTTTGACCTTGTTGATTATACCATTATGTTGAATAAATTAGAAAAAAATAGGAATAAGAGGTCCTCTATTAGAATTGTTTAAAGATTATTTTAAAGATAGAAAGTTGTTTGCTAGTATAGGCAAATTGTCATTAGTGGATATGAAACAAAAATTTGGCCTGATACAAGGAGGAATCCTATCTCCAATTTTATTTAACATTTATGTAAATGATTTAGCAAGTTTAAAATTAAAAGGTAAAATACTTCAGTTATGCCGATGATAATATATTCTATGTAATTAATAAAGAACTAAATATAGCCCTAAATAATATGCAACAGGATCTTGATTTGGTAGTAAAGTATTTTTTTAATAATTCAATAAAACTTAATTCTCAAAAAAACAAAAGCAATAATATTCAAAACTCCAAGAAACACTATACAGAACAATAATGTCAACATTTTATGTCATTCTCATAAATGTTTTAGAAACAATAACTGGTAGAGATCAATGCAGCTGTCAAAATCTAGTTTTTCATCAAACTATCAAACATCTTGGTATACTTTTGGACAGTAATATGAAGTTTGAATCGCATGTAACCTATTTAAAAAATATGTTAAAAATGGTTCTGTACAAATGTACTAAAATTACTGAATATTTTCCAGTGGCTACAAAGAGAATAATATACTTTAGTCTAGTGCAATCTTTGTTTGTATATGGCATATCTGTCTACTATCAGGCTCCAGAATATAAACTGATCCATCTTAAGAAAGTATTATGTAGGATATATGAAGTGTTGTTCCCTTGCATTGAACCTAGACTGTTGGGAATTTTGATGTTTGATAATCTTGCAAAGTATATAGATATAAACAGAAACTTTCTAAATGAAGAATATAGGATACTAGAAAATGTAGATTATAATTTAAGAAGGAGACAATATGTTGTAAATAGATATGCAAATAGTTATGGAAAATGTACTTTGCAAACTAGGATACCAATGCTTTTAAATGCGTTTACCTGAAGAAATTTTGAACGAACTTAGAGTAAATAAATTCAAAATCAAGTTAAAAATCATCTTCTATCTATAAGCAACAACTAAAAAGGCTTACGCATTTAAGTAGCATTGAAGGAAAGAAGGATAGTCTACTTACCATATTCATAGGATTAGGTAAATGTATCACACGAACACAAAATAATAAAGCCACAATTGGGGAAACATTAACACGTACCGGGGTTTTCTCACAACACTAGGTAGACAAGAGTAAGGACAGATTTTACACTTAAACATAACACATTTGATTTATTTCAACACGGTAAACAAACATGTATAAACACTCAAAAATACTCTATAACATTGAATAACATAAAACATCTTTCAACATAAAATTAAACAACAGAATAGGCAACATAAAACAACAACCAGCAAGCAATCTAATTCTGTCAGTCAACAAAACAAGTTCAAACGTCATCACAATCAAAGAAAGGGACTGCAAGTGAGTTGCAGTACCAACCTCTCTCATGCACAAAACGAAAAATCCCCAACGCACAAGCACTGTAAAAACACGCCAATACCACAATCATCAAACATGAACCATCCAATTAAAATAACACACACGCACACATACACAGTTTTAACTGTTTAAAATATCTATATCTTTCCTTGATTTAAGTAAATATGTATGTTCTAATCATAAATATTCAATTACTGTTATATAAATGTTTAAAATGTAAGCAATAGGTAAAAATAAAATATTATGTAATTTAAATGTAGATTTTCCCCTCAAATAGCTAAGCTAGAGGGGATAAATTGTAATAAAACTGCATGATCTGTATTATGTTTTTGAATAAACGTTTTTGAATTTGAATTTGAATTTGAATTATTACAATTTTAACTATGTTACTATCCCAACTATGTCAATAACTTCGTCTTGTATTATAAGGTGATTATTATCAAATAGTATCATTGACTTTCTAGTAAGTAAGCACATGTAAATACTAAAATAAATACAGTATAGCATTAAATCTAATAAACACATTTACAAATACCATTGTAAGACGAGTAGAACAACGTTGTTTTGCCAGTGTATCACTTTTATTGCCCGTTACAATCCCAACGGCTGCTTTATCTCAATATCTAGAGACTTACTGTAGCACTGTCTGCGTACAAACATCTGCTTTGTATAAATATATTGTAAACATTGTGAAGTGACTAATAGGATATGAGATTTATATATGGTTCTTTATAATCTAGATGTTCAAACTTCTGTCCGTCTGTCCGTGTTTCTGTCCGTCTACGGTAAAGACGGTAAAGAAAGGTAGGTTGCTTATAATTATTGTAGAACCTTTCTACACTTAAATCATTTATCTCTTACTCAGTAAAAGTCAGTTAAATTATCTGTTGAATTTAAACTTATTAAAAGCTATGGTTATTTTGAATAATTTAAAACTGACCAAGTTTAATTAAAAGTGAAATTTTTACATTTTAAATCGTTTATTTTGTCCACAATTTTGATGTTAGTTAATTTTATGCAAAGTACTATCAGACGATGAATGTGTAGAGTTTTACTGTCTGCTTGGATAGTACGGCGAGTTGTTGACTGGTGTCGCTCGCATCTTCAGTCTGCTGTGAAGTATCTACCGCCCTGACGACTACCGCCTGTGCTGTCTGTTGTCTCCTGGCTGCACAACTTGTGGACTTGGTCGCGGAATGCAGACTGCTTCCGGCTACCCGAGATTGTAGTGTCTGCTACCGATAAGTGACATTTACATTTATTCTTTATAGAATATTTGGTTAAATTGCTGTCCAGCTTTAATTTAGGAAATGTCCTAACTGCGGTATTTACGTGGATTACCTATTTCATAGACTGGATGCTCGACTCATTGTGTGTCTCTTCAAGACGACTTGTTTATATTATATTGTATATGTGTAGTATTAAATTTTTATTTGTCATAATTGCTTTATGTTAATCTGTTCTTTCACAGAACAATGGCCTCCTGCAGCTCAATGTTCTCTAATGATGCGTAAAACTGTTTAATGCATATTCCATATTTAATTTAATATTTTAGATTAATAGCTTTACTTTGGTTGCACTAAGTTGCATATTTTCCTGTCAAATATTTACACAAGGTTGCCTTAATAATCGTGATTGCTTACTAGGGGTTTGTTTAATATCTGAAGAGTTAAACTTATAACTTTTGATCCTGGATTTAAAATCAAAATATTTCAATACCAAATAGTAATAAATGTTTTCATTTCCATAAACATTAATTGTTATCTTTTATAGCAACCTAGTGGCAGTTTTCCCACACCAAAGATACAGAACTTGCACTCTAAATGAATATTAAGTTATTTAAGTTACACAAATGATTTAAAACTTGATAATTGTTTTAATTTGAAACAGAGCAAATTTCAACTAAATTCTGGGTGTTATATTAGCACATGTCATATTACTATATTTTACATTTCCGTAAAAATATTTCTTTGTTTACCTAGACTTCCTATAAATCGGGTATGATTAGATTAAGGTTATAGGTACATGATCTGCCTTACTGAGTGATTAATTTGGAAGGGCTGGTTCCCCGTTATTCACCCACAACGGGTGGCGCCCAACAGCAACTTTAACTAACATCAAGATATCTCAAATTGGTAGTGACTGTTGGAGTACGGGAAATTTTATGAGCCACGCCCACGACCTCTCCCTGATTTGAAGTCGGACACTTGCAAGCCTTTTGGTTTGAGTTGCACGTTGGGGAAAAAGGGAAAATAAATCATGATACAAAAAGTCTAGTTATATATGTTAAAAAAATATTCTTTATCGTGGAGTATAGCAAAACTTTTTTACACAAATATAATTAACTTGAACCAGAGGTCCTCATACACATGCAAAGCCTAAAAACCTATCTTTGAAGCACGGAGTAACCTGCTAGTTCCTTAATAAAAGAAACAAAAGCAACAAAAAATGATTATAATATGGTTATATAAACCAAAATAATGGTGCGAATAATTAAAGTAAATTTTTATAAGGCACTAAATTTATGCTTCAGAATTTAGTAGGATGGAACAATGGACAAAATGGGGATCTTCGAAAAAAACGAATGTTAACTTAAAGTGCTTCTTGAACAACAGCTTCCCTACCTGAAGTAGGCAAACCGAATGTATAAGGTACATGGAGAGTATGGTCAATGCCAATGGAAGACAAAATATCTAGTTCAGTAGAGTCAAATTCTAATCCTTAATTAATCAAATAAAAGTTTATTGTATTTGAAACCGTCACTGTAGATCCACAAGTATTATATAAAAAATCTATTTAATATAAGAATCAAAAGAAATGTACAGCGTTTTACAACATAACTAGAGTCATGCAAATATAAATAAATACACTATTAACTACAATATTTATCGTCGTACTTTGCCAACCGAAACAAATTACAAACGAATGTGACGAATTTCAGAGTAATACGTAAATAAAACATGTGGTATTGCAAAGCTTTAAAACTCAATAAATAAAAAACAATCCCTATTTAATCTAAAATGCTTTACTGGACAATTAAATTTAATGAAAAGCAATTTCCAGTATTCAATTGCGTATACCTAACTATAGTCGTCAATCCTACAAATCTTCTACTATTCAGGAATTTATTTCTGAATATCATTATCTAACATATGGAATATATTAATTGCATATAAAACCACGTAATATGAAACTTACACCTGTACTAAAACTCATATTACTCATAACTTAGAATATGGATATCTTGTTCTGTTCAGTGTATTACTATAAATATATTTAATTACGCTTTTACGTATGTATCTCAAATGTAATGGCTATTAACATATGTTAGTATTATAGTAACTTCTAACTAGCATTATTTACACCCACAATAATTTAAATCCAACACCCTAGTGCCACTTTAAAAGAAAATGTGTTTTTATTTGTCAGGATATGGTTCTTTAAACTTAAATATTGTAAGGCGTATGCCAGAAAAGTTGTTGAGCATCAGGCTTTTCTTAAGATGCATAGTTTTGTTTAGGTCAACACTACACTCTATTTGAAATTAGTGCAACTAAAAGCTATTTTCTATTAGAGAATACCACTGTTTATTACTTTTTCGTTTATTACTTTTTAACTGTCATTAATCACCAACCAATAATGCCGCAATCTGTTTATATTCCATTAAACTATTGATAACTAATTACACATCCAAAACTAAAAAAAATACTACCAAAGGCTTTCCATGTATCTATGGAGGCGGATGTTATTACAATAGCAAAAGGAACACGTAGCAGACAATGACAGAAGTTGAACTAGTACGAACAAGTAAATTTAATGTGCATTTTTGATTCGCTTGTGACTCGTGGTGCACACGTGACATGTTTAAGTAGTATAATTCATGCTAGGCATGAGTCACCCGTAACTCATATGCAGTGTTAATTATTATTTTAATAATTATAAAATACAATTATCTACATTGCAATCCCAAATGAAATCCGTGCAAAAACAGTTAAGTCCCTGACCACTCCTTATGGTTAGTGAATGCTATAAGTAGCTCACCGAATAACTGGTACAAAGCATGCGTGTGTAATTTATTTAATGCTATTTATGGCCTAGTTGTAGTTTTAAATTTGAAAGTAATTCATGTATTTATAAAGCCATATGGTAGATTAATTCTGCTTTGCCTAACTTCTCAAACAAAGTTTTCCTCACACCAAGGAAATGATTGAATAGACGTTGACTACAATAAAACGGACAATGTGACAATTGAGATGCCAAAAATTTACTGCAACAATGACAAGTTGACAAAATCTTTAGCTGTGTTTCCAAATTTAATTTTAATTTAATTTAAATTAAAATTAAATTAAATTAAATTAATTAATTAATTAAATTTAATTTAATTCAATCCAATTATACTGTTTTACGAAGCGGTATTAAACATACTAGCAACTTTCACATAAAACTAACAATCTTTAAAGTAATTTAGTTTGAGGCTGGGTACAAAATCAATCGTATATAAACACCGCAGTTTATTTAAGTACTTCAGCTAAACCATGTACTATTAAAATAATAAAGACAATTTCAATTGAATAATGAACGTTCTTTAACAAATTCAATTATTATTTTAGTACATGTATAAAAATGTAAGAAACTTATATAGTAAAATAATGTTGCATTTTAATTATTTTTATAAGTATGTAAAAATGTATGGTGAAAACAGAATTGAAGATTGTACTTACAGTAGATATATTTATTTAAATAAAATTAATTATAAGTTTTATCCAACATGGGCTACAACAAATAAAGTTCCCCGATTAGAGAAATAAAGCAACCGTGGTGTCTGGAAATGGCAGTAAAACGGATAAACTGATGGCAGTTACAGATAGTGTTCTGTTAGTGTTGCGTCTTTCCAGATTTACTTATTGTGACTAAATTGTATATTTTATGGTATATAATACTGTTACGCTAAATTATATTTAATATATGATTGTTGTAAAACATGATTACTTCAATCTAACTTTGTTCTTTCGCAGTATTAAAGTGTCTTTGTACTGGTTCAAGGGCTGGTTTGAGCTGTTCTAGGGGAATATTACAATTAAATTTATTAAAATTCTTTTTCGGGTTGCATCCAATATGCTGACTGTCCTCTTAATTGCGACCATGTGCAATTTTGTTTTTAAGAAACTCGCTAAGGCAATAATTCTAAGATAATATTATGTTTTTGTAAACCTGGAAAATAAATCAGAAAAATATTATCATTTTATGCTTAAGGGCAGTCCGACCTCCATAAGAACATAATGTTAACTTGGGAACCTATATCTCTGTAATGGTTATAGATAGAGTCCTGATTTTTATTTTACTCTTATTAAATAGCTTATAATCTAGGTCTTATCATGAGGTTTTTAAATTTTGAAAAAAAAAATTAAAAAGTTATAATTTTTTTATAATTTATTGTTTTTAACTAACTTTTTTATAAGTAAAAAATGTTTACTGTGCCTCATTGACAAGAATATTTATAAATTCCCATGAGGGGAACTAGGCAATAGTAAGTAGAATATACTGTATAAAAAATTGACTGGGGTAGGCCTAGTAGTTTTTGAGTTTATAGGGCCCCAAAGTTAAAAAATAACAAGTTTCGGCAAATCAAGAAAAAGCAAGAAGGTAGCATATTTTGGACTCATACCTTGGTTTAATGATGGCCTGCACTGTAGGAAGGGTTGTCTGGATCCTCTGCTTCTTGATACAGATCCTCCAGCTTCCTTTTGGCTAAAGTCCTTGATTGCCTGATTTTTTTTTTCAATGTCGGTAGCCGCTTTATCTGCTTTGCGAATCCGCTGGGGTGTCGAGACGTTTTAAAGCTAACCGCATATTCAGTCCTGGTTCTAGCCCAATGTGCTCTAAAAACTTTCACTTTGGAGCTGTACCCATCATTGAATGATAGGACTGCCTCATAGACACCTAGCCTAAGAGCAACCTAGTGTAACAAAGGTGCGTTTAGGGAGCCGAGCCCAAATGACATTATTCATAGACTCATTAGGATTTTGAGATTTTCCTTTGAGACATTTTCTGAGTAGTTCTAGGCTGCACAAAGATTTAAAAATAGGTTTGATTGCTTTCATTAGAACAGGTGAGAGGTGAAAAATGCTGGCTGTGGTCATATTTAGTTTTTTCTTTGGCGGCTTTGTTATACTTACACCATGTGTCTTCGGTGTCTGGGCATAAAATATGTAAAGGCGTATCGTTAGTAGACTGAACATGACAGTACAACGCCCAAACTGCTCGCCTCATGGCTTCCACCGCTGTGTGTATTCCTACGGATGGCTAGTCCATATAGTATATTTGGATTTGTTGGATCGCCTTCCCTGTTAGCCTACCTTTCCCAGAAAGAGATTTTCCGTCAGAAAGCTACAAGCCTTTATTTTTCATGATAAAGTCCCCTTATTCTTGTCCCCATCCTCTTCTGGACGTGTCCTACACATTCCAACTTCTGAATGGACACACATCTGGGCCATATGGTGCTTCTGCCACAACTGCTGCATAGCCATTGGAGTCACCATCTCCAAGGTACTCCACATAGCGAACACCGTATTTAGTCTCGGATCTTTTGAACATTGCAGTCGCACCTTCAGCTTCCATACCTCCACTGCTACCTACATAATTTGCCTTGCATATTTCTAAGTGTTGGTTGCTTGTTCTCTGAGGGCAGTTACAGTATTTTGACATTGAATAAATATCTTATTACTTTACCCGTATCTGCTGAAGTAATTGTGACAACGCCATTTAGCGAGGTGTGGCCTCGCTTTTGCCAGCTTCCGTCAACCGCAACACATAAGTCATTAGAATTTCCATTTTCAATAACTGCTTCTGTCACTGCTCTCTTCATAGAGTTTTCACACACACTTTCTACATGGCTGGACAAAAACTGTTCATGTTGATTGAACTTGCTGGGCGGAGCGGGTAAATTCATCATGCCGCAAAGAGTTTGGGCAGCAGTATAGCCCTTTCCTATTACACGCAAGCCGTATACTAACCTTAGGTTCAAGTCATAGTAGCATTGTGAACTTTTGCTTGGTGCCTCAATAGGCCTAGGCCTAATATCTGTTGCTTTGGGACAGTTGTCAAAAGCTTTTGTCATGCCACAGCTACAGGAGACGGAAATTTGTACTGCGAGCCCTGCTAATGGTTTTTTCGACTAAATGATAGGTTGCCATGACAAACCCTACACACTGCAACATCTTTCAAAACTGATTCTAGCTGTACAATGTTTACTATGTCATACTGTAAGGTATCAGTTGAATTATCATAGCAGGCTAGGTTAGGGCTCAATTTCTCATTGGATGTGGAAACAACTTTGGGTGTTCTAGGCCATCCTATCCTCTTCATTACCTGAAGTTACTACTGTTTTTTTTCTTGCTACGAACAACATCTTCTTCTTGTAACATAGTTTCTTAGTTCCTACTCTCTTCTTATTACCCATTTTAATCTACATTCAATTACAATAAACTCCTTTACAAATAAAAACAACAGGGAAAACTTGCAAATCACAAAACACAGTATTTCAAAACTTCACAATAACCTCCAACATAAAATAATAACAACAGATGACATCTGTCATATTGCTGACAGTGTGTGATATCAGCTAAAACCAGACTAAAAAGCAAAACAGTACCAACATAACAAAACCAATTAATATCTATTTTATAGATTGTTGTTTACTATAAGGAGTGGTGCTCAACGCCAAACAACAGTTTGCAAGCCTTTATATATATATTTTTTATATAAGGTTAATATTATAGTAATAAGGTATATTATATACCATTTTAAAGAGAAAATTCTAAAGAATATTAATAAATAAAAAAACCAAAATTCCCCAAAAAAAATTTTTTTTCATGTCAGACTGCCCCTTAATATAGCATTGCATACACAATTTATATTTTTGTATTAACGGTATTTTACTTCATCCTATTCAAATACTTGCAATATAACTGAAAGTTATAAGAGTAGAAAATTTTATCTAAAACAGGTATTGCCTTACTTTACAAAAGTGGTGAATTTTTATTTTTCATTGCGTTTGTTAGATTAATTTTAACATAAATTATCAAAGGAACATAAACATATAAAAGTAACAATAATAGTTATGCTTTTAAATGAAATGTTATTAGAAGATCTTAATGCATGGATCTATGATAAACATGAATAGGACACATTTTACTTAATGTTGAATTAACTTAAATTATATTTATCAAGGATTACTTTGTAACCCTAAAAACACCTATGTAGTACGTGATGTATTCCTACTGAAGTTTTAACACATTCTAAACTACGGAAATTTAAAATTACGGAAAAGTTTATAGAGCTATTCTTTTACGTTTCAAAAAAGAGATGGTGTTGAGTTTTAAATGTACTCGTTTTTTATATTTAAAAATGTTGATAAATATATGTAAAATTATTTAAGTTTTAACAGATCGGAAAATATTTATTGAGAAGTATAACACAAACTATATTCAAAAGGCACTTTTTTACACACCGTTGCATGCATTATGTCTTTTGCTATTAGTATGAAATGACCCAGTTCATCATGCAGTCATCGCTCTCTTATTTTTTGCGGTGCGATCCATTTATTTTAATGCTAATTAGTTGTGGAGCAGAAGGGAAATGCGCATTGCTTAACAACCACCCGTTCCTCCTTGAAAACGATGCTAAATTTTCGTTCAAGAAATAAATCCATTGTCTGCATCATTAGTTTTGCTAGGGTTTAGAATGGGATGGAACCAGTATTGTAAAAAGTATAAAAGATTACATTTTATTAAATTAAATTTTTCTTACCTTAAGACACTGAAAACATCCACCGGAAATGTTGAAAAATATGAAATCAGAGTCAGCTAAGCAGCTACTGTCTCTGTATTTAGTTCTATAACAATGATATCACTAATATGTATTCTGAAGTTTGGTTTTAAGTAATAACGATAGGGGAATACAGTCTGAAAACGCATTATCGTTTAAAATTTTAGACCCGTTTAAAAACCTCCCAAGTAAAGCCTCTCTAAATTAAATTAAAATTAATTTAACTGCAGCTAGCGATAGATTTCTTTATCAGGTAAAGTACATATATCGATTGTAATTAAACACAAGTAGCATATATAAAGTGCAAATCGGGTTTTGACTTAGACTGTAATATTCATCGTCCTAAATCTTCTCTTTCAAATAGCCCCTGCTATTTTCTCTCTGATTTTGAGTATACTATGGAGAGTAAAATAATTCAAACGGTTTATATTTAAAATAGCCTAAAGTTTTTAAACTTCCCTTGCTTCATGTTTACTTTCATGATTCATGTTGTCAAAATATGGTTTTCATTAAAATATTGAATTCTCTAATTCATTCACATTTCATCCATCATTCCTGTATGAAGGTAGTACAAAAGAAAACAAATACCTGAATCAGGTGTTAGTGGTTCTGTAGTCATGGAATTGTCTAAAAACCTGCCTCCACTGCATGATGGATACAATTTCTCTTTTGGTAAATGATTTACCTAACTATAAATTTAATATCATTTAATAGTTTTAAAAGACAAAGGAACTACTGGTACTGGAACTGCCAAAGTCAATGTGAGAATGTGTAAAATACAATTGAATAAGGAAAATCCATGAGTAATACAATGATCAATTTTGAAAGGGGGAAAATGATATAAGCTTTATAAAATACAATGGCAAAAATGTTGTTACTGTATCCTCAACTTTATATGATGTTGAACCAGTATGAAAAGTCCAAACGTGTAGTGCTGCAGATAAAAAATGTTATATGCAGCACTTTTGACTTGCTACACTTGCCATGCATGATAGAAGTGTCGGGCTAAACTCTGATGCTCGTAACCTATTTGGAACCACTGTTTCATTGTTTTATTAAAATAAAAAATGTTTATGTGGGTAGTTTGGTTCGCACGTGGGAATTTCCACTAATGTTCTGGTCTGTCGGCTCCACTGAACCAGTGTCCTATGTTTTTAAAACCTCAAGTCCAGTTCCTGATCTGCTGAGAGGAGTGTAATGGACGTAAAATATACTACAATGACTACGAGCCAAAAGTAAGTACCGTAGTGTAATGTGGACTCGGAAAGTGGGGTTCCGATATCATGCTTATACATGTACGTGATGTATTCCTACTGAAGTTTTAACAAATTCTTTTGACTCCTTTATATTGCATAATAAGTGATTTTACAATGAATTATAAGAACCAAATAGTGAGGACTGCCTGAAGCATGGTTATTGGCAAATAATCCATACAATTATCAAAAGGTTTGTTTGCGATTTGTACTTTGAATTTAGAATAAAAGCTGTGTAATCTGGATTATTTTCGTCTGCCAAACCACCAATGTGGAGCATATAAATGATGTCCAAACGTTTATTTCAGTAATTTACTACATTTCGAGAAGTCAAATTTACAACTTATGAACTAAATCAATGAACTAAAAGTTTATAATAAACTGATATACCACTAAGAATAAGACAACTTTGTATCAGAACAGTGTAATATTGTTGAACTCTACAAATGAGTGCAGTTATAACGTAGTATCAACATT
The DNA here is from genome assembly GCF_021130785.1 of Homalodisca vitripennis. Classification (NCBI taxonomy): domain Eukaryota; kingdom Metazoa; phylum Arthropoda; class Insecta; order Hemiptera; family Cicadellidae; genus Homalodisca; species Homalodisca vitripennis. The sequence continues at coordinate 78,801,176 of NC_060213.1, forward strand.
GAAGCAGGTTTGATGTTGTTATCACAAACACTACTGATAAGGAAATTGTTTGAAGAAGACTTGCCAGGTAGTAAATGTTCGTATGAAAGAAACCATGATACTGTTAGATGTATGGTAACTAACCGTTATTCTTATAAAATTGATACTTTAAATTATAGATTTGTAATATCATAAAAAGCGAAATTCTAAGTTTTTAATCAATATAAACATGTCAGATAATATAAAAATTATATTTTAATTAAAAAAAGCAGTTTAATCAATGCATTTTTATCATAATAAACATTTGGGAGGCCAATTGTTTCATTAGGAACATTTTAACTCAAAGAACAACATTGTTGTATAATATCATTCACTTTCAGCCGTATGATAACGTTTTAAAGGGCCAATAAAAATAAGTTATTAAGGGGATCCACCACTATCTTAGACTTTTTTTTATTTAGACTTTTTTAGCGGTTTAAGCTTTTTTTATTATTGAATAGGACGTAATTAGAGGAGTTATGCATTGAAACCAAAAACTCAACAATCAATTTTGTTTTTATGAAGCTTTTCAAAAATTTTTACAACATGTTTAGTTAAAAAAAATTATAAATCACTTTTTTATTGACAAACCTATATAAAAAAGTTGGATATTAGTTTGTTTCTAATATTAACAAAAATATTGCTGTGTATGGTCAACTTGGTAACTTAAAACATAACTTACTTATGAAATGATTTACAAAATTATAAAAAAATCCCTCAGTTTTTCTAATTTTATATTTTTTTCTCCTACTTTTACAGAATTAATGCTTGTATTACCTTGCCTATACACACAAACCTTCTTCATAATGCCAAGGTACTATGGTATAAATTTGACAGCTATATCTATCATAGTAACAAAGTTATTCAAACTTACGTGAAGCAAGTACCTCTAAATCTAAGTTTTGAGAAAACGGCCGTAAAAGTTAACATTTGTTTTTAGTGACTTTAAAACTCTCCTGCACCATATGTAACACTATCCACTTTTTTAAATATTCTTTCTCTCTCAGCTGGGCACTTTTCGCTAGTTTCCTGTACTTCTTGTATTTTTCTGTGTCTCTTTCTCTCCGAAGGCGAAGACGATAAGATTCCGTCTTCTGGGCAAGTCGCACTGTATTACTCCCCGGTGAAATACCAGCCAAGGGGAGTTGAACGCAAAAATCGGTAAAAAAAGATTTTTCGCTTTTATTTGTTATTTTATTATTTGATTCTTTCTGAACAATTTACTGCAATCCCTACATAAAAATGGCTTCCCGTTGAGCTTCTATGATTTTTCAAATATAAGACTACATAACAAATTTCGCATCAACTTTGCCCTCCGCCTCCTAACACCTGGTGCAAATACAGGTTAGCAGAAGTAAATGAAGAAGAAATTACCTACAATCACAAACATTTTCTACCTTAAGCTGTATTGACAGCAATAAAACCTACATACAGAGTTTGTCAAGATTAGATCTACTAAAAAAATGTCTTCACGGTAAAACCCAGAACGTGAACGAATCTTTCAACAATGTAGTGTGGAACCGAATCCCAAAAAATGTGTTTGTTGGAAGAGAGACTCTTGTATTAGGTGTTCATGGTGTTGTTCTAACATTCAATGAAGGTAACATTGGTAGGATCAAGGTTTTAAAGGAGTTAGGAATAAAAGACTGTGGCAAATACACCGTAAGCACATTGAAGAGCCTCGATGAAGTCAGGATGAGGAAGGCAGATCTGTAAGCAGAGTCAATGACTAAGGAAGCAAGAATAAAGAAAAGGAGACAGTTATTAGGTGAGGAAGAGGAAATGGATGGTAGCTACTGTCCTGAAGGCTTCTAAAGGTAATATAAACTTATAATTATTTTGATATTTTGTTTTCCGCTGTTTTTGAAAATTACCGGTTTTTAATATATATGTACCTTTTTCTCAGAAACTATAAATGCTACACACATGAAATTTTTACTGGTTATAAAGTAGCCTTTTAAAAGTATGTAGCTCTAGTTTTATCAAATTTCATTAATAAATAAATATTTAGAAAAATATTTTATCTTTAAATATAAAAATAAAAAATAACACAAATATAAAATTTTTTTTCTTTAGTTCTATAAATTATTTTACAAAGATTTTAGAGGTATAAATACAATATTATATCCTACACCTTGTGTATAAATTTCAACTTCCTAACTGTTATGAGTTCTGAGAAAAAGGTACATAAATTTACCTTATTTTAACATTGGGCCTTATGGACCGTTCAACTCCCCAGAAAGACCTTGGTCATTTTCATAGCATGTCCCTCATTGTACAGGCAAATTCCTACTGCCAGCAAGGCATCAAGTTTCCTTTTGGCAGTAAAAATTGTTTCTGGACATTTACTCTATATAACTCCATGTAGGGACTCGTTTTCGTTTTGAGTTTTTCCTGAGGAGCATCTTTTTATAAGATCATCTGTAGACAAACGGTTATACAAAGGCAAAATATGTTTGTACACAGTTTCCCTTAGTGGTGTTTTTATACAGTCCTTGTGTTTTCTTACTGTTGCGTCTCTTGCAATGTCTCTTTTAAAGAAAAACCAAGTATTCTCGCCTGCAGGACACTTGTCATGAAAAGGAGTGACATCGGTGGAGCGACAATGGTCCAAAGTAGAAAAAATAGCCTCTTTCATCGCTTTGGGGTCTGAAAGATTGTTTGTATAGCATTCCTATAGTATTTTGTAAGCTTGTCAATCGTTGAACCTTTCAAACTCCCATAGGCCTTGCCTCCAAAAGTAATTTTCTTTTTGGCGCAGTCCCTGACCAAGTTCCGTAAACCTGTGCCCAACCGTTTCGCTACGTGGTTGACACACTCCTAATTTTCCTTTATATTTTGTTACTATGGTTTTATTTCATCAAAATACATTTTACAGTAAATAAAATAATAATAATTGGTGAATTCACCAAACGTGATTGAAAAACTGCTAAAACAGAGAGGTGCATTGTTTTAAATTTTAGTTAAAAAATACATTAAAAAATTCTCATATTGAGTTAAAATTTCAATCACATGTTCAGAACTACATGTGATTTTGGTATATACTTAACCAAAAAATCCACTTTTTGGAAAAAGTTTTAAAAATCGTTAAAAAGATAGTGGCGGATCCTAATACGTTTTAGAAAATAAATTTTAAATATTATTAATTATTACTATGCCACTGCGGTCTTTCTCGTTGAAACACGCTAGCACAGTGAAGTCTAATTTGTTGTAGCATATTAATATTTAAAGTAAAACTAATTATTTTTGGTAGTAGAATTTATTTAGAATATGGTTGTGAAACACATTATGGAGAAATATTCTATCAATATAACGTGTACTCAAGATTCTAACTTTCTCAATTTCTTTGTAGTGTCCGTTTAAGGAGTATTTTTAATTTGGCTTGGATTAATATTACAACTAGTCTATACATCTTCTAATCAGAGAAACCTTTACCAGTGTTGTCTTAAAAATCAATATAAATAGTAGCCAATGATATACAGTAATCAGCTTTAAACTCAAGGTAAGTGAATCTTTAGAAGTCCATGGTCATAACTATTACAAATTCCAAATTAAACTAAATATACCCAAATACACATAAATACTAGACGACTATGAATCTTAGCTGAAATTTGTAAGGGCAATTAAGGGTTTAAAGGTATTATTAAAACTTAGAGGGGAATGTCTTGGTAAGTAAAACTGATTCAACAAAATCTTGTACCACTTAAGAGTGCATTGGTTATCAGGAGGTTTAACTTCTGTAAATGTCGATATGTTGGGATACAAGAATAGTACAATACGTCTAGTATACTGCAGAAGATGACTGATAACGTTGGAGGGGATCCCTACGTCTGAAACGGGCTGCTTCTAGCCTAGACATAAGGATGTGCCACCACCTCTTTGCCTGTTTTGACTATAGAGCCTGGCACAATCTGGCGTCTCTCTTTCCCGAGGAAATATGCGCGACGGCTATCTACTCAACGACGACCTCACTCGCAGCTCGCGATACTTCACTGAAACTGGCTACGGGATATTTTTAATTAGTGTTTGCTACTCACATGCAAATTTTATTAGTGTAAAGTTTTGCATTAAGTATACAATTAAATTACATTTCATGCTTTTATTAACCCGTAGAAGAGTACAGTGCATAAATGAAATGAGTGGCCACCAATTATTCTCCACCATTTTTACATGCTCAAAGAGAAGTATGCCCGCCATTTTATATCACGGATCTAGCCAGAGAACTTTAGTTTGTAAACGTAACTCATAAACAATTTACAGTTTGCTCTCTGTGATCTCATAGTCGAAGCGGAACTGGACGATGGTGTCATTCTACCGTTGAGATGTATGAAGTTAACATTTTTAGCCAGAGTGAATCCACATTCACTGATTCAGGCCTGCACTCGCAGAATGACTCGGTCGAGCAGAGATGGTGCTTCGTTGAAGGTCCTTGCAGTCAGTGGTGACAACTCCCCAAACTCCCTCACAAAGCATTTGGAGAATTCCAATGTGAACGATATTTTACAAGTCCGGTCCCAGGATCAAACACAGCGCAACTCCCTCCACGACAACCCTCCAGAGCGGCCCGTAGGCAGTCATGTAAATTCCTGAGGCAGCTGTTAAGTAACCAAAAGTTAGATAGGGTACAAGTCGTCCTGAATGCTAGTTAGCCTGTAGATTTAGCGTTAAGAAGATGTGTTGAAAATTTTTCAAACTAGTTACCAACAAGGCCTCACTGAGATGACAAGAAACCGTCTAAAAGTGCGTCAACGTCACAATCGTCGAGCGGTCTACAAAAAAGGCCGGATAGGCTACCACCAGTCTCAATCCCTTCAAGAGCCTAGACATCAAATCGCCACTCGAGGAGACCCTGTTCTATGTGAGGCGACGGGGTTTCTAGATCACATACCTTTCCTTATGAGACTCTAGCGTTTCACCGCCTATAAAGTACTCCTGATACAAGCAGAGTTTGTATATATTCAGATATAACGGTGTTCAGTTCGGAGCTACCACCTCAAACACTTCTACTAGAACACCATCGGAGTAAGGCGTCTTACGACACCGTATCTTTAAAACGGCCCAAGTATAAAATGGAATTCACATGATGGTGATTGGAATGTACTGATACTTCATAACCAGGTAGATTAGAAACAGGGCGTCCAATATGTTTTCCGTAAGAAAGAAACTCGTGTTTAAAAGATGAACTCATGTTTCAGGTCGGATGACTTTACACAGAGTCCGTGTATTATTACTAGGTAACTCACTCGCGAAATATAGAGTTTATGTTCTGTCTTTACACTTATTGCAATTGCTCACTTAAAAGACCACCTAGATGTGCAAAACCTATGAAACCTCTCTACGACTGCCTCGTGAACATTTAAGCACTTTCAGAGTAAAAAGCGTGGGGTGCATTTTACTACATTTCATAAGTCTCCTCTCGAAGATAATTACCAATAGAATGATTGTAATATTTAATATATCAAGCACCTCACGCTTTTTACTCTGAATTAATTTATTCTGTTAATATCTGAAATTTTATTATAATTTTATTTTGAGGTGATTGACTATGAATGATTGTTTTTCCTTCTACTACCATAATATAAGGTTTTTATAATAAAAAATTATTTTCTATTTTTTAGTTTGGTTAGCTAAAAAAGCGTGTTTTCTTTTAGTTTTTTTACTATTATTTATTGTACTGGTATACAGTTTAACATCGCATACCATACGTAGAGTCTTACTGATACATAATTCATTCACTACCGAAGATCACAGTGCTGTAATTTTGTTTGAGGACACTCAAATGTTAACATTGTTTAGTACAGAAAGAGCAGTCTTGGCAATTGACATTTTTTACTATGGCTAGACTTCAAGTTTGAAGGTAACAATATTAATTATTCGTACAACATATTTTATATATATATATATATATATATTATTTTGCAGTAAGAATATGAGACAAATCCTTAAACTCGCAATCAAGATTTTTTCCGATTAATAACGATACCTGCTGATTTAGAATTACACTAGTATATACTACTGTATACTGTAGCTAAAACTGTACTGTTACATAGCATAATATACTATACCTGGAGTTATCCTGGTTTTCAATAGAGCAATATTACAAGAAGTTATTACTTCTTTTAAAAGTTATTAATCACTCTCTCTCACTGAAATTTGTATATCTTAGTTCATGTATTATGGTTATAATGGGTGTGTTATGTTAATACATTTTGAAACTATTACTAAATAACAAACGTCGTATCTTATATAACTACTTTACTTATTGCCAATGAAGCTGTCGTGTGTATTTAATTTTATTTTGTAGTGTTTTGAATATTTATTATATATGAAGCCATGGTTTTACTACAACATTTTTGAATTTCCTAACGTACAATAAGGATGAGCTTTTAATAAACTAGAGGTAGTAAACATTGTTTTTTGGACTAAAACTCCCAGAGACTGGGTGCTACCAGACGCCGTAAGTGCTGAAGGCTAGGAGCTGTTACAGTCTGGGTGCAGCTGAAGGCAAGGAGATCCCAGAGGTTAAGAGTTCACAAAAGGTCTACAACTGTTCCCAGAGGCTGGTTGCTGCCAGAGGTAAGTATTTCATAGAAACAGATAACTCTCGAAGTCTGGTGGAGATTAAACTGTTCCAGAATTACCTTAATGTACATTCCTGTGACCCTTAAATAACCAGGTTGTTCTAAGAATTAATTTTAATGTATCCATCTTAGTTTTTGAAACATAACTGTATCCAAATCCTGTAACCAATATACCGAAAGTTTGTCTCACAACAATTTTAATTAAAAAATATCACATTTACAAACTTGTGAGTGTGAGGTTTCGTACATACAGGTTTCATGTTACTACCTCACACCTCATTCACAGGTCTTATTTGTTACTACCAAATTCAAGAATTAGTTCGATGATGACATAGGCTACGTCCATTCTCTGACTTAATCTGAGCATCCGTGAAAGCTAGTTCAATTTTTTGCATGCCTGTCTGTCTATCTGGTTATGTAAGAGACATCTCTAGAATAAAATGAAGCTTTAAATTATGCATGCTACTTCAGTAAAGCCTGTTCTGCAAAATATATTCTGACATACTTCCACTTTGTTTAAATATCTCATCATAGCAATCAAATAAATAAGACTTAGAAATACACCCAATTTACTGGACGAAGTAGTTGTCAATAATTTACCTTTAAATATGAATGATGTGGTCCAAACATTGTTACTAGTTTTTTGTGTATACTTATATTGAATAAATTATATTTCTCAAGTTTCAGCTTTTATTTGGTTTACTGCATGAATGCCAACAGATCTGATAATGATAGCAAGAGTGTTCTTATTCTTCCTCATTGTATATTAAGAAACAAGACGTGTTGTCGCAAGGGATCTAAACATAGTGACCTGGCGTTAGTAAACATTTGTATAGTGTAAAAATTTGTTTGTGTTTGTTGAAATAGTTTTCAATTGAGTTTTGAATTTTGTTCCCATATTTTTTGGACTCGAAAGTTGCCCGTGCCTCTTACTCCATTATGATGAAATCCTCGACTAGAATTAAAGAACATTTTCATCTTAAATAAAGTATTAACTCTAAAATGGGGAATTAGGCCAAATTCAGCAATCCCATATCTGTAACGATCTGGCACTCAAATACAAAATCATTCTCAAGATTATTTTTTGGAGTCTGAAGACCCGTTTCAACTAGCGTTTTGTAAAGCTACACTAGAGTCTGATTCTATACCCAAAATGAGAAGAGATTAGTCCAAAATATGGCATAATAAAGACCCATATGGAGCAGTACTTTGCCAAGTTGTAAAAGCAAAAAATACTTTCACAGGGATGATTCAGAACCATTTAGAAGTAGTAATAACAAAAATGTTCGGATCCTAAAGATGTAAGTAATTTATAATTGGACAGTTGTGAGAGTTAGATGTGGCCCGGATATTTCAAAAGTCGAGAACCATGAATAAGAATAATTTTAGAAACTCCATATTCCACGATTTTTTTGGTGGTCAAATCTTAGAGGTTAAACATTTCAATATTTATTAACAAGCTGCAAAGGTATGGTGTATTTGTGTCCCTTTAAAATTACTCGAGTCTTATCTCTTTTACCAAGTGAAGTGTGTACAAATTTCGGACACCGTCTCCTCAATATAAAATATCACACATGCAGTCTAATTCTCTGTTTTAATATAAGTAATTAATCTGAACCAACCAATCCAGAAGAGATAGGTGGTTTAGTATGCGAGCAACTACTCTCTGCGCTAAGAAAAGATCAGTTCAGGACCTGAAAAGTGTCACAGTTACTGAAATGAATTCCTAAAGCAGATTTTTTTCTTAAACCAACCTGAAAACGTTTGTATTGAATGATTAAGGTTATGAAACAAAACATTCTATATTTTTATATGTAGTTATTCTTCAGGGAACAGAAGTCACAACATTCTTTGAAGTCATTGAAGTCTGAAAAGAGCAATCACAACGATCATCCTTGTGCAAGAATTGTAGAAATATTATTATGCTTTCCGTTTCGCATAACTCAACTGCCCTTTTTATTACCTCGAGTCCAATTGTTTAATTATTGTGATTTAATCTTTACACAGATATTTAGGTACACTGTTATTTTGGTTAAAATTCAAGGAACATTAAAAAAGTTCGGAAATTGTGTAAAATAATCTTAACCACAGTTGCTTAACAGTTTGGCTTCTGCTAAGTTATAAGTCTGATATCATTTATAAAAAATTAAGTTTTTTGAAGTTTCATTTCCGTAGTTAAGAGGACGCTAAAGAATGCTTTTCAATTCAATGTAAAGACTGATGAAGAAAGATGGATGTCAAACCTCGTTTATGAGGGATAGTTCTGCATGGGAATTCCAGTTCCATCACATCAAAGCTCTTTGGAGCTCTCATGAATAACACTTGTTCTGTATAACATTAAATTTATAGCTATTTTTGAACGTTTCTGTTAGAATTGTGTTAAAAAATTACCCTCTCGGAAACTATTATGGCATTTACTTAGGGAGGGGAGATTACGCGCGTAAGCATTATGATACACGAATAAACATTATATTTTATAAAACCTATTGGTTGTAAGTATTTTGATATTTTAAATATTCTTAGACTTAAGTTGCACACGATATTTACAAGTAGAATATTTTAGCATTTTCAGAACAGGGCTAAGCCAAATGGACGTTTAGGTGTTCTTCCTGATGAATAACTTTCCCGTAAAGAGGAAACTAAAACAGTTGAGGAATCTAGTAACAAGACAATTGTAGATACTAAAGCCATATTTGGTATCATTTAATTTATTATTTATTAAAATATAAATTTTCTTACAAAAATGACATACGAACAGAGAAATGTGAAACTAAGAAGACCCATGTTCATATGGCAAAATAAATTCTTATTGACCTGAGCAATAACATGGTATGCCTGTGTACAGTATATATATTTTACAGGGATTTAGCTATCCCTGTAAAATAATGGCGCACAATTCAAGCGTAGCCTGGCTCAAGCGGTTAGTTAAGTGACATCTATGAACTTATTTAATACATTATTAAAATATTTTACTTTATAGTTTGGCCTCTTTAATGCCCAACATACTGGTAAAAATACAATGAAAACTCTTATTTGGTACGAAAAATACAGTGTGAAGTTTTGAAATAATGGAAGGCGGAAATAAACTAGAATCATGAGATTTATTTAGTTTTGGACGACATTTAATTCTATGTGTCATATTCACTCTTACAGTATAACAGTTTTAGTCAAGGATATTTATTATTTCATCAAATTAAATTATAGTGTGGTATAAAAGTAATCACAAATGCTATGCCATACCTACTTCGTATCTCAATAGCAAGACCCTTCTTTAGCACATATTGTATGGTTTGATTATATTACTCAGCATGTGCAGACAAAGTTCTGATTAACATTTACCGTCCACCATTGGCACGATGATTTTCCATCCCTAGCCTGAGTGATGGTAATTTTTATTTATATCCAACCATTATAAACATTCCATATTGAAGTTTATTGCGTAATTACCATTATGGAATATTTAAAATTGTTATAATTTTCTTTGTATAAAGACGGAATTTTGATGATCTAATATATTTTTGAAATTTGGCGTCTTATACAGAAAAATCTAGGCTGTAAACTTAGATTTATTAATTCCTGAAGATCATACAAAATTATGAATGTTATATTGCTATTTTGTGTTATTGAATAGAATTATGCAAAATAGATGAAACTGAAAAGATTTATTAAAATTCCTTGAAAGTTAACATAGCCCTCATAACTGTTTGATAACCCTAACAAAATAGCCTGCTTGAATAGTGTATATGTGCGCAAATAATAAACGCACTACTTTCATAAATCTCTAGCTCATGATCAAAGCAGGTTGCCAGTCATTGTTGAATGGCGTTAGAGATTTCATTAACACCCTTGTGGTGGTTGACACGAGAACTGCACTTAACAGTAGATTAGACACAGAGGTCTGGAAAAGTACAACGGCTTCAGACAATGGAACCTGTCTACAATTGATTACAGCTAACACCCGGTAAGTAAATGTGAAGCCATACGTTGTCTGATTAATAGTTGAAAATTATATCGAAGCCCAGTTTGTAATAGTGGAGAGATAATGTCGATCATAGCATGTTTTTAATTTCCTATGTAATATTCATCATTCACATATCTAGAAATCATTTATCCTTATATAAAATTAATTTTCTTAAAATTTATCCACTGCTATTACTATTAGTTTTGTTCGTTGTTTGTAGTTATTTATCTTGTTTTACTTGTATTGGTTTAAACTGTATATAGCCATAAGGATGGGACATTAAACACATTTCTTAATATGTTAATATTATGTTAATAAAAAAAAACAAGATAAATACTTATCAAACATTTCATTATACATTTTTATAGTACAAGTTTTATTTATATTTACCATATTGGTGGCGTTTTACTTGAGGTATCTTATTATGATGAAAGTTAACAAGGCTTTCTCGTTGGATATCCACGTTTTGTTTTTGAAGCCAATATTTCAAATGCTGCTGGGAACTAAAAGATTTACAGAAATTTTCATACTGATTATAAACTATACAAAAGTATGATCCTTAGAATGTATGAACTGAAAAAGTAAAAAAAAAACTAGTTTCCAGAACTGTAAATTACTTAGTTTTTAAAATTAATTATTAAAAACAAAACAAATACTGTCACAAAACGAATGTTTTTCGTTTGAATCCCTTATAATTTCAATAAATGGATAAAAGTGCATATTATTGAACACACATTGCAGAGAATATAATTGTGTGCAAACCGATATAAATAAAGTCAACAGTAAACAGGTTCTAAATTATTTAATTCCATTCTAATTAAACAATATTATAAAAATCTGAAGGGAATGCACTTTGAACTCATTGCGATAACAGTGTTGTTACAGCAGCACATCAGCTAATTAGTTTTGACTAAATAGTATTTTTTTTAATCTTTTATCAGGTAATGCTCATTTGTTATTATTTTGGGCTGCTTAAACCCAGTATAAACTATTCGTATCCGCTTGGTTACTTTAGTTGTGATGAGTGTTATTGCTTTAATATGTCAGAAATATTAATTAAAATTCCATTTATCATTTACTGAGAGTATAAATTATTTAAAAGGAAATTAACTTTAAGTTTGCATTAAGAAATTTTTCGGTTTTTTTCACATTTCACGTATTTTCTCACGCATACGCAGATATTATTTACGTGTATGAAATGACAAAACTACATCTTCAGTTTCATAATATCAACGTCTGTTTCCTCAATTTAAAGCACCAAATAATGACGTATTAGCAAGATTTTTATTAATGCCCATGAGACTGGTTGTTTTTCTCCTCAAAATATTTAATCAGACTGTGGGCTTCACATGAATATGACGCTGAAAGTATTCTTCAAGGATTTGAACGTAGTCCTACTACAATTACGCGGATAATATTTATTCAAATTATAATTAAAAAAAATCGCTTGTTGCGAACTTTACAATAACACGGTTCCTATCCGTTTCGTATGAAAAAACATCTTCACACAGGAGACAATGCTATGGATCTGCAGTTCTGTAAATTGATTAAAAAGCATCTTCTTATTGGTTTAAGAATACCTCTTACTAATGAAACTACTAACAACACCAGGAATTTCGATCAGAGGTCAGATCCTCACGCTATAATAGATAACAGGTTTTAGCGCAAATTTTCAGTTTAATTTTTTGTGTAGTATTGTAGATTAAGAAATTGATTGATGACTTTTTAGAGAAATATAAATAAGATTTTTACATAAACATTTGTTTACTTCTCTGGAAAGTACACAAAATTTAACACGGACTATTGTAAATAGGGTTGGATGAAAAGTTGGGTTTAAATTGTAAAGTTTTACACGAGGTGGACTGATTAATACATTTCACACGCTGCTTTCTTCGTAAATGAAAAGTAAAAAGGTTCTTGAAACAACGACGTAAAATATAGTGAAGCTTTTTAAGAAATGTGCTGTATACAGTCTGTAATAGAATTTTCAAATTTTTTTTATAATGTAAAGAAATCAGTAATGGTTTAACGGCATTATAGTGGTAAAATAAATTTGTATAAGATAAAAATACTATGTTTATTTGAACTTTTTAGGTCTACAATAACATGTTAAAATGTTTTATTTTCCTCCTGAGCCACCGTGTATAATATTATAACTTATGTTAAAAATACTTACTAATTTCCAATATAAAACAACTTATTTAGTGTTAGACAATTCAATGTTCAATACTGCTAACGGTAAACCTTCTGCACAAGGCACTACGAACTAAATCATCCATCAAGAGTGATATACACTCAACTGAGAAATATATATAAATCTCAGGGTAGATTTGTTTGTTTACGATTTCACATTTACAACTTATTTTTGTTATCAAGACAGTAAAATACTATGATATTTTATGAATATTTCCCTAGATTCATTTACGGCGAATTGACAAATATTTTACAACGACTATCTATTTTGTCCCAAAAATGCGTCTAAGCTTTATAAATTTATCTAAATTTACGGATTGTGGTAGCGTTGGATTTTGCGGATCAAGAGAAAAAAATTTCCAAAAGCCTCCCAGAAATGTGGATTAATTAATAAACATACACATTTAGAACACTCGTATTTGAAATAAATTAATAAAGCTTAATTATGATATCCTTATCAAAAAGCAATGTTGTCCTGAGTTGTAACTCTAATACTGTAATGTATATAATGTTATTATATTAATGGTTGATTTTCCAAAATGGAATTTTATTGGCTGTTTCACTTTTTCCAAAGTCTCAAGCTCACAACAAACGCCTCAAAATAAAATTGGTTGAACTTATATTTGCGAAGTAGAGATTCTAGTTGTGGGTCTGCAATAATGTTGACAGAATCCAGTGTAGAAGAAACAAAATCAACTAAATTCCCCGGAATACACCTTGATCAAGGGTTGACACGAAGTGCTAACATCGTCTCTGTTTTGTAACAAATTAGCCTCCGGCATTATGAGATATTTAGACAAATACTGCTCGAGTCATGTATTGATGACGGCATATCATAGTCTGATTTACCCACATCTTACCTATGGATTGGTGCTGTTGGGATCTAGTGCCAAAGATAAATTTTTGAAAGCATTCAAACTTTAAAAGAAAGCGATTCGAATAATTGCAAACATGGATTTTAGGGAATTGTGCCGACCAGCATTCAAAAACTTGCAAATGATGAACCTGCCCTCTCTCTACATCCTGGAAACTGTTCCATTCTGTATGTCTTAATGTACCCTGATGGCTGACCATGACTTGCACAGATATTAGACAAGAGGCAGAGATAAAAATCGTTCAGAAAAACACAGAAAGATGGTTTATGACCACTTGCTTTCGCAAGCAGGTGTCCATTTCAGACACATTTCCAGTTTCTATTAAAAATGGACCAACGCCTAAGGCGTTAAAAACTCATCTTAAACGCGTTTTAGCATAAATGACACTGGGGAGAACACCTATTTTGAAAACATACCCTCTCGTTTAAAATGGTGTAAATTGGCGAGTAAGTAGAGTGAACTAGTACAAAAATTGGATGTGTGAATTTTACACTGTGGTATGTTTGCAACATTTGTACATTAAATGGCTGACTTTTACCATATAATGTATATTGTTTACGATACCAAAATATTTGAATTTGAACTTTCATTAGATATGTTTGTATATAACGTACGTTGGTATCTTTCGTGTTTGGAAACTATTGCTAAATTAATAAAAAACAGGTGTTTTTCTTTTCTAATGTCAAATATCTAAAGCTGTTACTTCAAAGAAACTTGTTCTATGTATAAATTAAATGTGTCAAAAGCTCGATACGTGGGTAGGAAGGAGTAAGTGCAGGATACGTGTTGGATACGCCATGCCATAAGGCGCGGCGGCGATCATGCATTGTGACCATTCATTCCACTCTGATATTCCAACTATTTAGGATTGTGGATTACCAGGATTTAAAAATTACAAGTTAACTCAATTAAATGGTTTAAAGTATTGTTCGTTAAATGAGGGCTCTAATACATTTTAACTAGCGTTCACTATCAAGTACGCCACACACGTGTCATGTAAAACGTTTCGCTGAAGTTACATTACAAATTTCATTTTAATGAGGATTTTCATTTCTTGCTGACAGTGGGCCAGGAAAGAAATTACTGCAACTCCTTGGCAGGCAGAAGAGAAAATTTTCCCACCAACTGAGGAATAGCCTAATATGAGGCTCAGTAAAATTCTACGGATATAATGCACGTACATCGAGATACTTATTGCTTAATTAAATAGAAGTTTCTTGCAAAAGTTAAAAATTTACAGATGAATCATTTTTTAAATATAAAGATAGATGAATATCGCTATATTTTTAAAACATTCTGTTAAATTTTGTGATAGCTAACCAAATTATACAATCAACTTTATGGTTAAATTACTTGTCGAGATATTTCCCTGATTCCTAATTTACTAAGGCTCAGCCATATCCCATGAAAGGGATAAGACTTGCACTAGTCTTACTATCAACCAACATATATAACATGTTAATATGTGTGAACAGTTCGATTAAAATATATGTCCATCGTGTGATATTCACATTGTTGTAATTTTTACCCATAGAACCAACGTGCAACTAATATTTAATGCTAACCAATGCCCCATCCAGTAGTATTTACCATAATAGAGCTGCATGTAAAAGTGAAATGTAACATCTAATTGTTGGTTTTTATTTATAATGCTGAAAGATAGACAAAAATAAATATCCCAACTACACGAATACCAAAGCTCAGCTAATTAAATTTGAAAATATTACATGTTATATACTGTACACACGAGGTGGTGAACTGGCTAGGCTTCTGAACATGAAACCTCAGTAAACATTTTTAATCCCCTTTCGTATCCGATAGGCCTGGAAATAATTTAAATTTGATTTGGTAATAACAATCATTGACATCATAAAAGTTTTAGATATATAACCTTATATAAAGTAATAGACTTTATGAATCATTGTAGCTGGTAAAGTAATTTTATTATTTAAATGGAACAGATATAAATTTAACATATACATATTATTTAGGTGGAATTTGACCAAAACATACTGTAGTCGATTTTGAAAACTGCAGTTTATTTGTACCTACTGGAATATATAACTTAATAAAACGTAATCGCAGTAAATTCTTAGTAGAAATTTATGTATTAGGGCAATGTTGATGGTTTTTTATTGCATATAAGTAGCTTATAGTGGTCAAGCAGCTCACGCTGATGTAGAGTGTAATTTATGATTAAATAGCTTACAATAACATTAATATTAAACGTAGCAAAGTCCGTTTTCAATTATAATTTACGCGATATAATGCATTTACTTCAAATATTGACATATGGATGAAGACCATATAGAAACAAAATATGATTTAGTATATAACTTACGCGCGCGCGTAAGTTATAATATAGCATATGATCTTCATCAATGTGCGCGTATATGAAGAAGAAGTACACACACACACACATTGATGAAGATCATATGCTATATAAATTACCATACGTGTGTGTGTGTAGTGCGCGCGCGCGCGCGCGTTTCGTCCTTCATAAGTATTTATGGAATTTATCATCGTAAAAAGGTATATCTGGTGTTATACTTAATTTTAAAGAAAGATCCCTAAACACGGATTAGATTACCAAGAATAATATTACAGCACAATAGGCAGATACTGCTTGCATGGTGTACATGAGCGTTGAAAAAGTTTTATTTACACTCTTTTTAATTTTAACTCCTTCGTTCATTGAACAGGTTATAAATATATTTGTATAATGCCTTTTAAGAAATATTGGATTTCGGATAAGATAAATGTATAAAGACATTCATTACCAAAGATGTTGTATTATTTATATATTACATACAAAACATAGTAACATATCATTAGTTTTAATACATCTATTTATTTATCTGATTTATAATTAGCTGACCTTACAGTTATAAATGTTTAAATGCAAAAAGAAAAGCTTTTACCTTGCATTAATTTGATTTGAAAATAGATTATCGACTTTCAAATCGTATGAGGAGTTTCGTGTTAGATGCCATTACAACATTGATACAAGGTTCTATATCACACAAACGTACTTTGGTATGCAGTTTGTAACTTCTTAACAAATGCACCATAACTGTCTTCATGAAGAACATAGCGTACACCTTTCCTGTAATACATATTTAAAGTCAAATATAAAACCCTATACAATCTCATATACATACATAAATAAAAATATATAAGGTAAATATATAAATAGAGTTCTTAGTATAAAGATTACATACAGATGACAATACCTATGCAGTTTCGTGGTCCACCACTAAAAGGGAGGAACGAATACGGATGCCTTCCTTCAGAGGCGTCTGGCGAGAAACGATCAGGGAGAAATATTTCAGGATCAGGAAACTGTTCCTCATCTCGGCCCATGGCGTAGAAAGGAATCAGCACACGACTATTGGCTGGCAGCGTGAATGTAGCTGCATTGTAATAAATATCGTGTTGGTAATCAACAAATAATACAATAAAAAAATAAAATAGTAGACATTAAAACATTGTTTAAAATAGGTCAAGACAAAGGTTTTTTAACGTACAATATATTGTAGTAATTAAGAACTTTCCCAAAAACTATAGAGGAAATATATAGGTTTTCAAGATGAGAAGGGAAGAGTCAGGGTAACCCTAAAAATCGAAATAATGTTTAATAATAAACTTTGTAGAGATACATAACTAACCGTATTCCGATGGCTTGTAAACAATGAGGAAAACTTCTGCATATAGACTCTTTTACATAGTAAATTGTTTTCGGAAATTAAATACATTCTCTGCATGTATGCATACATTCTCTGCAGAAAACTTCTGCATATAGACTCTTTTACATAGTAAATTGTTTTCGGAAATTAAATGCATGCAGAGAAAGCGGTATAAAATAAGCTTTACTGGATTAAAATGTATTTAATATTAGTTGTACTCTTTTCCAATATGAATAGTCCTACACACATGTTCATTGTCTACATAATTTTGACTCGAAATGTTTAGTAAATTTATTTTTGTCTCAACCAATATGTATAATGACCACAGTTTGGTAAAAAAAATCGTTCTTATAGTTTTTGCTAATTGATGTACACATGTTCAATGTACGTTACTAGTTTCATACAGTAATACGTGTCAAAAAACATAAAGATTATATCTCAATAAAAATGCATCTATCACTTCGCTGATACATGGCCTATTCAAGATTAACATTTTAAAATATTAACTTACCCTAACTTACACAGTTTCGTGTTCCTAGTAGCTTTCCTCAAAATGGCTGGAACACTTGGATATAGCCTCAAACATTCATTGAGGGATTGTTCCAAGTATGTCAGAGACTTCAGGTCAGAGATAGTAACAGTACTAGGGTCCTCAACTTCCTGCAGGATCTCTCTGTAGATTTTTTCCTATACAGAAAACGAGCTTCCTATACTGTAGAAATATAAAAGGGTCAAAACCAATAATATAGCTTACGGCAAACGTACATAACTCTAAATTAAGTATGAAGGCGTGAGTGTTAAAAGGTGTAGGAACAAGTAGCGAAAGGAACCGGTTTTTATTTCAAATTAATAATTATGTAGTATATAATTAAATACCTGCACATCTGGGTGATTTGCAAGAAGGATTGAAAAAAATGAAAGAGCAGAAGTAACTGTTTCCGTTCCCTGGAAGCAAAAATATTTCCATAGTATCAACACTATATACATATTTACATATCTGTTTTAGTAAAGCAATGAGAAAATTTACAATTATTTATTGTCTGACGTTACTGTAATAGGAGGCATATATATGAAAGTTAATGTTCTGATATTTTATACTCATTTACACTATATCTAGAGGACAGTAAGTAGACATACCTTTGCATGAATATTGTATACCTTACTTAAATATAAAAACTTATATATATATATATATATATATATATATAGATGCTTATAATGCAAAACTATAAAAACAATAATATTTGTTGTCTTTCCTTTCATAGCTCCATTACATGCCTTTTATATTTTGCAATGCTGAAACCCCGCTACAGACATACTCACAATTTTGATTGCATCTGCAGAATAAACAGACTGTTTTGTATAGCAGTGACTGAAGACAACTCCAAGCCTATGTTTTGAGGGAACAAGCCACTGTATTTTCCCTCCTAGGACTGGAGGCAGGAATATGATTCTGTGGATCTACATCAATTAGATATTAACACTCAGACAATTCCCATGGACATCATTGTCCTATGTGTGCCTTATTTTCTTAGTAGACCTAATTTCTTTGTGCCGTTCAATTACTTAAGCATAGTCTAGCACATTGCATGTCTCGATTTTTATCATTTTATAAATCCGTACCGCCAAGACCTGCCAATATCAAGAAAAATTTATCGCATATACCTCAGGGACATAGTTGTATAATTACTTACAACCACACTAGTGCTCAGTACAGGCACATTGCACACATCATGAGAATGCTTCAATTATGTAGTGTATGCACTACAAAAGACGCGACACCGACAGTCAACTTAGACTCCTTTTTATGAACAGCATTCGTCCTAATATTTGAAATTCTCTAAAAAACAGAATTAATATTATATTATAGCAGCTAAAAACATCCAAATTACTTACTGCACCGAGCATTGTATGCCGTTCATCCCTCCAGTCATACTCATCTCCAGCTACAGATGGGTTATCCTTGAAGACGTCCAGAAGGGTTTTGTAGTGAGAATCTATTTAAACAAAGATAAACATTGGATTTTTTCAGTAACATTAATGGAAATCTTCCTTATTAAAAAAAGTGGCTTTAGAGATATAACTTACATTAGGATATGGCATTACGAAAAATAACTTACGAGTTAAAATATAATTATGAACCACTAACAACAATATTATTATTGAAGCGTAGTTTTATTGCAAAATGAATATGCCTTAACATATGTGTAATTGTTTTTAACATAAAAATTCGAATTTCGAAAGTCCATGACGTAAAAATTCCTGTCCAGCACTATAACACCAGATTTGATCTGTATACAACAAAACAGACAGAAAGAAAACATTAATTGTTACAAAATTCCAATACCAGATGTGTTTGGTGTGAGCTAAGTCCACATCATCCTAATAATTAGGAAATAGATTAAAATCCATTAAATCTTATCTAATTTTGATTACTCTCAATTATGTTTATACCATTGTTTGCTTTATGTAATGAAAAACCAAAAGTCCTCAAAAAAATTATAGTTCGTAAAGAAAAATTGTCTTACTTGACTCAAATGTACAGTAGTGTAAATTGAAATTGTTATCGATACCATAAAAATACGAGTAGCTTCATAATTGCACTAAAACGTACGTAATTACAATTTCTAATACCAAACGATATCCATAAATCACGATGAAACTCAAGATTAAGACGAAAAACTGTAACTTTGGAAATTTAATGTTTGAAATTCTGGTGTTCTTTTAACTTAATTATGAACAGAATATGTACTCTTTTGTGTATGCAGGAATGTTAGTTTGTGAGTTTCATGGAACTAAAACTATTTGTTAATTGTTTACCATTATATCCATATTTTTGTCTCTTGTTGTATTCTTCATCACAGAGTTCTTCCTTCGAAAGCTGTGAAAATTTGTTTGGAAATCAATATTGAGGATAATACAATTTCTGAATGTTACTGAAATCTTAATCCTAAAGATTAAATGAATGAGTGACAAAATGAATAGAAGATTAAATTCAAATGAGTATGAGTTGAAGGCGAGGTGAATGCTATCGAATATAAATAAATTCCCAAAATAATACTACATAAAATGTAGATCCTTTATTTAATTATAGTTTTATTTCCTATTAGCTATTTTATAGTATTAGCTTTACTTACATAAAACATAAATTATTACTTCAGCCTAATTTACTAAGTCCTGTTTTATTAGACGATTCATTATGTAATTAATTTATAGTTATTATTTTGCTAAAGCAGACTGCACGAAGATTGTCTGATGATGGTTAATGTATCTGAATTCCCACGCTACCCCCCACGCTAAAAATCCCAGTTACTGATCCATACCAGTGTGAAGCGGTTAACAAATATCTGCAAATTTTATTTTATTCATTCTTTTTTTTAACTAAATAATTTCTAATATATATGACTTTATATCGAAAAAAGCTAGTGGTCAGATGCAATATGGCAAATCCACCTTGAATTATTTTGTTGCGACTGCTATAGTGATAATAATAAGAACTGACATACTTCATACTTTTTCAAAATAGTCCGCTACTTCCAAATAAAGCTGGTGTGTATATTTAAGTTTGCTTCCTAGTAGCTTCGAGATCCATTCTATTTGTAGCCATGGCTTGTATGTACTTTCATGAACCAATTCTCCAAGACTGTAAAAAAATTGACACATTTAAAATTTGGATGTATACGAATTTCAAATTGCATGAAGAAAACTGTGAATAAAATTATTGTTATGAGTTTACAGTAGCATATCTACATTTTTCTACGAAATTAAAAGATAATCAATAATTATCACTGTATTTAAGATTTGTTCTCAAAAAGATAACTTTTTTTGTGTTTACTGAAGACCATCCTATGATATCGTATACGTATGAATAATATTGCTATTACTTTTAGTGCAAAATCATATTATTTTTTAAAAGTAATCAAACTGATAGATGTGTTTTAATTAAAAAGGTAACAGCTTCGATACAGAAGCCAACATCCATTTAACACGGTAAAATAATATAGTTAATTATTGTTAATAAATATACGCAATTTTGTTCTAGAAGCTTATGATTCGATACATTGTCGTAAATATTTGACACAAAATACCTAGTTTTTGAAAGGATAAACTTTTCCGATTTTTTTATTGTCCTGAAAGTTCAAAGAATACAGTAAGGATATTGATATTGACAATATTTCTATGCTACGTAGATACATTTTCCTTTCCTATAGACTAAAGTCATTTCAATTCAAAATAAATTACAAATGGACTATGACAAACAGAAGGGTCTAGAAAAATATGTTTAATGAATATTTCCAAATTTATTTAAATAAGTTTATACAAAATTTTAAAACAATCATATATCATACGTTTTACGTTTGAAAGTCTTGGTTGTGACATGTTAGCGTTCATTGCGTTTTTTATATTAGCAGCTTTAAAATCACAATGTCAAGAAATTCAACGAGTTTTCATTTCCATGTTATCAAAGAATCAGAAATTTGTTCATTTTTGTGAATTTATAATATTATTTATAATATATAGTTTCTATTCCTTTGACACTCCTTCAGCTGGATTAAAAATGCCATACACAATTTACTTGATGGAGTAAGAATTTTATCTACACCTAACTTACGGTGCTGTACTATACAAAGTTGTCATGTTCAAACAAATTCCACACCATGTATTCAACGACAGAAAATTAACATTTAACCTGATTATAAGCATCCAATGTCTCTTCTTTGGTATCAATGCACTTAGAAGTAATAAGAGAATAACAATAGCGAAAACAGTTAAAAATAATCACTAACAGGTCCCCTTAATCCATCAAGGTACGTGCCAAGTATTTAAAACAATATTTAGTTTAAAGCTTCCTCCAATTTACAGCTCAATTTCGTGGTATGTAACAAAATAACTTACATAAGCCCTTGTACTCAGCTTGGTTAATGCTTTCGTTGCTTGACTTAATCCTGTGATGCTTCATTTTTTTGGTTTCAAGGTGATAATATGACAATGGTGACTCTGTTGATTTAACAATAAACAACTGATAGGCCGTCAAAAGTAAAAAACTATTCTGTCGCTATCGAATAGTTAAGATTATATTACGCACAGCATTTTCCGAGGAATGAATAAAATGTCCTCTTTCCCTAAGTATGAGTTATGATTCAAATGAGTTTAGACATTAACGAGGAACATAAATAAAATTCATTCTGTAACTATCTACTTGTGACATATAGCTTTCTCCAAACCTTTTAAGGGACACACACATACAATATAATGTATCCTTATCTACTAGGAACGATTTGCCTACTGTCAGCTATTCTTGGGAAAGATGTCTACAGTCATTAAACTATACCTTGGAACTATCTGAAGTACTTAATTCAAATACCAAAATTCATGTTCATAGTTCAGATAGTTCTTGAGAAGTTTAATAACGCTTAGCCAAAAGCCACGACTCTAATCTATATTGAACTATATCTTATTTACGTAGTAGACTGACACAGTAATATTTTAGTCTGCAGAGAGATTGTAAAGACTTCTCTCTCTGAATGCAGGACCTCTCTACTGAAGCAGTGCACATGTCGATCAAAATTCTAAGTCTGCAAAAAGTTCGTCCTCGATACATCTCGCAAAATACAGACAGGCAGATAAAAATTTACTCCGAGATTAGATATATAGACACAGGAAGAGGTATATTTATAACAAGAAGGTAAAAGAAGTGAGATTGTGTAAAAGTCACATTTTTATATAGGTCACTTATCTTAGCACTGACAATTTTAAATCTGATTCAAGCTACGTCCTAGGATTTATCCGCTCCAGGGTGTTAAATATGCAGACCGCAGAAAAATACCAACATTTAAGAAAAAATTCGAATTTGCAAGCGTTTTACGGGTTATCCGGAAGAGGTGTGGGAAAAGAATTGTTCTATAAAAATTTAATCACAAAAGGTACTTATATACATACATAACAATAAACAGTGTGACTATAGATAATTATTCCGACTAATACGACTCATTTTAATGTTTGTACTTACTTTTTCAATCCCTTTTGAATTGTCCCTCTTATTGATTTTTCTACAGGTCTTTTTGTAAGAACTGTTCCTGAAAATAATTATTAAATTTTATTTATTATGTTTTTTTTGTTTATTTATTATGTTTTATTTATTATTTATTATGAAACTGAAATTTAATTCTAAAGTATTGCATGGTTTTCTAATAAATAAGCAATGTTTAATTTAATCTGTTAATAAAGATAATTTAAATGAACCGAATATTAAACTTACTAAACATAATAATTACATATTATTTTGCAATAAAATTTTGAAATATAGGTGAGAAATTAACAAATAAAACGAATCACAATTTACAACCCTATTAAAATGCAAGATCTAGCATTTATTTCCAAAATATATTCCAAACTAATAAGTTGTTTATAACTGATTTAAAGGCGTAGAATCAATCTAACTAGACAATAATGATAATATAGGGAAGATAAATATCCTGCCATACAATTGTGATGTTTCTAAAAATTCAGGAAGTTTATTACTCGATACATATAACCACACCTATTTATTGGCTAAGCGTTAGAGAAGGCTATCAGTCGTGGGAATGGAACTATTTCACTTCTTTCTGTCCGTTAAATTAATATCTAGATAATATCTTGTGATTTAGACTTGGAATGGTCCACTGGACTTAATTTATGAATTAGCATCACTGAGTTCGATGATGGCGCATATCATTATATAGTATTTGGCTGGGCGTGAGAAAATATTTTTACATTTGTGTTATGTGTAATCATGACAGAAACAAGAAAATAGCAACATAAATACATTTTAAAACAAACTAGGTATATTAGATTTTAACATGTGCAATATTAACACTTTTACCGTATCATGAAATTACAGTCACTTACAGTATCGTCCGGTCTCACAGACATGAAGGAGGTTTTTTGCTGTTTTTTGGGCTATTCTTGATTTTTAGTTCAGATTTAAACACAAAATATATTTACAATTATTCCCTGCTGATAAAAAAACTACAATTAATATTTTTTTATTTTTATAATTGCAAAAATTATAAAATTTAATAATTTGGGGAATTTAGGATGGAAAATAATATTCTAGAATACTGGTATATTATAAAGCTGTATTTACAAATATCAGAAATACACATACATTTTTACCAAAGCAATTAAAACTTAAAAAGGCATAAGTACATACAAAAAAGTATCCACAGATTTTAGATACTCTTAACACAACTTTCTGGAATGCACAACTTTCTACTGCACTCCAAACAGATGGGTTGACCGCATTTGATACATTTGTAATTGGTTTTTCTTTCCTTAGCAGCTGGGCACTTGGAGCATGTCTTCCATTTTTCCAGTTTGTCACTAGGAACACATTCATTAGGATTTGCTGCTTCTGTTTCTCCAACGTACTCCGTGATGACGCGTCTAATGTCTCTTGGCAAATTTTGAATTTCTAAGCGTCTTGTCATGTGAGGCTTTATAAGTTTTAAGGTCAGACGTTTTATGAATTCAAATCTTGTAATGAGTGGATTGTTACCTAAGGCTCTTGCTCTTGCAGTAGGCCCGGGTAATGGTCTCCTCAAAATGTTATGTTGAGGTGTTCTGCGCTGCTTGGGTGGCTCCTTTCTGCACCATACGCTACCATCTTTCCCCCAAAAAAAGTCATCTTCATCTTCCAGTTGGGGTTCATCAACAGCAAAACTATCACCACTTTCACTTTGATTTAGTACGTTATCAGACACTACATAGTTTGGATCTTCATCCGAATCGTCAACAGGTTCATCGTCACTATCATCCCCTTCAACGTTATGTAGGAGTTGTAAAAGTTGCTCGTTAAATCTTCCTTCGTTCACTCTTAAAATTTCCGAGTCACTCATAAGTATAACAAATTATAATAAAACATAAAAACTAATATATAAAAACACGTAATAACTATTCACACTTTAACCGTATCACCCGGTATGACAGACCGGTAGAATAGTTACAGTAACCGTATCATCCGGTACAGTAGACCGTAGCGCTCACAAAATAATTGGACTGATTCAAGGTCAAACGCCCTAGACAAACTAAAACCAATCAAAATCGGCTCAGGAGAGACCGGTTGTCAGCTACTGAGCGTAGAGGGGGCAAACCGAACACCAGTAGTGCCAATTTTAGAAACATGAAATTCCCCTCTTGTCTCACAGACCGGTGATACGGTAAAAGTGTTAATACACCATTTATATTCATATAGTAAAGAAGTTTTAGAGTTAAAGTGAATACATCATTGATAAAATATAAATTTATCACAAACAGGTACTACCCTGTCTACCTCATCGGAAATTTTTATTTCTTAAACACTGCTATAAAACCAAATATCTCAACAAAAAAATAATCAAATATTATGTGTCAAAATATTTATCACGTGCAGGCTTTTAAATTTGCATGAAACATAGACATAGACAGGAATACGCTTTATGAAAGTTCATGTCGAACTATGGAATTTGGCTTCGCGTCTTTGAAGTTTATCCCTTAGTAGACTGACACAGTAATATTTTAATCTGCAGAGAGATTGTAAAGACTTCTCTCTCTGAATAGGACCTCTTCACTGAAGCAGTGCACTTTAGGAAAAACAGCTACATGAAGTGAAAATTAGAACTTTTAAGAAATGATCTGGTATAGTTAACAATAAGTGGAAGAAAACACATTGTATCTAGGCTTGTATTTAATATGATTTTTGTTCGTTTTGTGAATGTAGGACGGTAAGGTCCTTCCACTTTCCATTAGTTTAATAAATCAATTAGGAGCTGCCCATTTCGCACCTATCTGGAGTGTGATTGGATACATTTGTCGGTACCTGTGACTCTTGTGCTCGAAGTTACGAATAAGTGCTAAAAGTGCATTATACTATACCTATTTCATTCCACAAAAATTACTTATTTAAGGTTTTAGCATATATTTGAGTACAGATCTAAGCGTAATTATTTATTTATCTGTCTTCATATTGTCATCTAAGTAATATGTATTTGTTGTACATTTCAAAATAGCCTACCTTTGTTAAAAAGTTTTTGGAAACACTGTTTTGCATCAGAGGTACATTTAGTCCTTTGCTATTAATAGGACATTTTCCCCGTAAAACAGTATTATTTAGTGTGCATTATGTTTTAATTAATCAGTTCATTAGCTTTTGGAACTGTTTCACACTTAGCGTCTACATTAAAAAATAAAAATTCCTGTTGACGTTAGTATTATTTTTGCTGTTAGATATTTAAATTTTTTATTTTTGGCTAACAATATAATAAAATGTGTCATTGTATTCTTAAGAATGTGTATTGTATTCTTATGTATATATATAGCCTAAATATCCAACTTAGAGTGTCATGTCGGTGTATATACCTCAACTGGACTTGGATAAACGTTAGAGAACTGGTAATAATACATAGTGACAGAATAATTTTGTTTATTATCCCCGAACTTTCCGCTGTCCAACTTGTGGAATCTTAGTGAACTATTACCTGCTCCTGTTTTCTATGACCTGATGGCTTCTTTAAGGTGGCCAGGTGAAATCTTATGAAAGCTATGTTACGTGTGAGAAGAACATATTATCTCCGACATATTGCTAATCCATGGGTGGGATATTTCTGGTAGAAGATATAACCTGGTATAGTTAATAATAAGTAGAAGAAAACACATTGTATCTAGGCTTGTATTTAATATGATTTTTGTTCATTTTGTGAATGTAGGACGGCAAGGTCCTTCCCCTTTCCATTAGTTTAATAAATCAATTAGGAGCTGCCCATTTCGTACCTATCTGGAGTGTATTTGGATACATTTGTCGGTACCTGTGACTCTTGTGGTCGAAGGTACGAATAAGTACTAAAAGTGCATTATGTACCTGTTCCATTCCACCAAAATTACGTATTTAAGGTTGTAACGTATATTTGAGAACGGATCTAAGCGAAATTATTAATTTATCTGTCTTCATATTGTTATAAGTATTACCAAGTAATATGTAATTGTTATACATTTCGCAATGGCCTACCTTTGTTGAAAAGGCAATTTATGAAAACACTCTTTTGCATGGGGGCTACATTTGGTCCCTTGCTAATAATAGGACATTATTTGCGTAAAAACAGTATTATTTAGTGTGCATCATGTTGTAATTAATTAGTTCATTGGCTTTTAAATCAATAAAACTGTTAACCGATTAGCCTCCATATTAAAAATAGAAATTTCTGTTGTCATAAGTACTATTTTTGGTGTTAAAATTTTAATTTTTTATTTTGGACTAACAACGTGCCAAGAAAGTGTTTTTCAGTCGTTATTAGTCAACCAAGCTGGGAAGGTCACAGAGATAAGCGCTCCGAGCGGATAGCGTAGTGTGCGTGTTTTGCCTGCCTGCCCGTTCCGACCTGTACTGTCGCGACTCTACTCGTTCTATAATATTGATATAAACTATTGTATTAATATTGCTTATTCTTTTAAAAATTTCCGTTATGAAAATGTTGTGCTGTGAGAATCCTGCCATGCACATCAGGCTGCAGAATGCTGAGTGGAGCGTCGCTGATCTCGAGGATGGACAACATTGAGGTTCGTGGCGACTCGCAGACAAGAAGAGAGAAAACGTTTACTCGGTCCTGAAGCCAGTCGCGAGAGCCATTGGAGTACCATATGACAAGCGGGACATATCTACTGCCCACCGCTTTCCAGTGCCCCGAGATCAACGTTTCCACCCATCCATCGTAGTCCGGTTCACCCTGAGATCCGTGAGAGCTGAATGGTTGGATGCGGCGTAAAAGAAGAGAATATTCTGACGACGGACCTGCACGCCTCGTTCAATCCGGGACCATCTGACTCGTGCTGAACATCTGACTCAGCACAACAGGGCCCTGCTTCAGCGCGGAAAAGCCGAGGTAAGAGCTGGTACACTGACCTACGCATGGTGGTGGCAAGGCAAGGTGTTTATCCGAAAAACACATACCTCGCGGGCCATCGGGATATTACACAGCCTCCGAGAACTGGACCATCTACAAGACCGACAGCCCCAGTCACGGGAAAATACGCCACCGAAACAGTGAAAGTGAGAGCCTTTTAGGAAAAACCTTTCATATTTAGTACGTAATTTCAGGTCATTGTAAAATGTTTAGTTGTAAGCAGGATAAGCTACACCAGATAGTTATTTTTTTGTTTTGATTAAGAGTAATAGTTTCATGCATACCTATCAAAGCTTAAAATCATTTTAAATGAAGAAATCGACGTTAATTTTATATTATTCACATGCATTTTTTGTTTTCATTTCATAAATATTCTGTACATCAAAGTTCATAAACAATTTCCAAATAAGAAATCGACGTTAAGTTACATTACATTCAATTTTATATTCTATTATCATTTCATAAATATGCTAAATTACAATTTTATAAATACAAGTATATAAGAAAAATATACATTTAAAATATAAATTAATCAATAAATAATAATAGCATTCAATTGTTTTTGCTGCAACCAAGAATAAAATCATTTCTCTCTCTCCCTCTCTTGCTTATACACACACACATATATATATATAATATATATATATATATATTATATATATATGTGTTTATATTATTTTACTCACCATAACTAATCTTAGTATAATATGTTCTTGATTTTTGTTTTGATTATTGAGTAAACAAGAATATATTTTTTAAATGCAGCAGGTGTTACTTTTATTTTTAATAGTTATAATACAAATCTTATTTACACTTTTTTTGTAATATCTAGATTGCAATAACGAGGTAAAGTAAGTAGGAAATTTTTACTTATGCAGGAATATTAATATTACATGAAAGTTTTAGTTTTTTATTAATTTAAGGTTTAAAATTATTAATTTTAAGGGGAGTAGTGGAATTTATGTTAAATTGGTTCTGATTTCATTAGTTATGAGTAAAATCAAAAAAATCATGTTAAATATGAAATCGTCATCTTAGATCATCATTAGAAATTTTTGTTTATTTCATAAACTGACCAGGCAAGTAGATAAAAAATATTATAAAGAATAATACTTCATCCAATTTTATTTTTTGGTAAATTTTAATTATTTTAAATTATTTATCTTTTAAAGGATCAAATATATGAAATATAAATTCATTTATATTAAGACCGTTTATTAGTTAAATAATGTTAGAAACAGTAAAATCATTTTCAATCGTAGTCGACTTTTAATTATACAAATGCTCGCATGATTTAATAGCACTGTATGGCCAATATTTATTTATTTACTATTTATTAATATTTTAGATTTAATTAACTGTTATAAATTATTAGTGGTAAAAATGCATTTTTAATAAAAAGTGGTTGGGCGGGCAGGCAGCCTGTCAAGAAACAAGAAAAGGCATGACTGACGATAATGATAATAGTATCCTTCCAGTGATATGCACTGAAATAGATTGTATAGATGAATATGACGATTTTTATTCTTCCCCAGGGGTAGTACACTTACCCATATAAATGTGTTTCATTTAAATATTAGAAGCTTTTAAAAATAAATTGCGATTTATCGTTGTATTTAAGTTTATTAGTAGACAAGTTAGATATTATAGTTTTTACAGAATGTTGGCTGGGGGAAGGAGAGGAGGGGTGAATATAGATGAGTTTGACCTTGTACTGACAGACAAAAGACGAAACCAGAACGACGGTGCAATTGTAATGTATATGTAAACAAACGCTTATCAGTGACAGCACTACAAATAAACTTAGGAGACGTATACGGAATTTCACTTGACTTTACTTTCTATAATAATCACTTTAACTTTTTAGCAATATAAATAACTTTTGATAGTGATGTAAACAGTTTTATTGAAGCTCTCGACAACTATTATTTGAACTTAGAACACACAAAAAATGCATTATGTTGGAAGACATTAACATAGGCCTTTTTACAAATAACGACATTTTGGATAAATATTTGCACTGCCTCACTGGACACGGACTTGTACAATGTGTGGACAGAGCTACTCAGGTGACAGATCACAGCAGGACCTGCTTGAACCATATCTTTGTGAGATACGACGACTGGCGGAATGTGCGGGCAGCAGTGGTACAGACCACTGTCACAGACCACTACAGCACCGCACTTAGTATTGCACTCGGCAGTGCTACCCAGGACACGCCCTCACTGCCCATCACGTACACGGACCGAGCACTGTTCGCCGACAATCTCATATACTCACTGGGAACCTGTACTGAACTGCTGTGATACAAATTAGTGTGGAAATGTTTTTGCTCCTATTGTTTCAGGTGCATTATAAAGTAAAAAAAAAACAAATTAAAAATCCTGTTACACGTAAGAAAAGACTCTAGCCATGGATTTCAACCGACCTAATAAGCACTATAATGTAAAGAGATATAATAAGCAAAATCTTTAAATAGCAACCTTTTAATTGTGAATTACGAAACCAATTTAAAATCCTTAGGCAGTATTTTAGCAATACTTTGATATACGCAAGGCGGCAGTATTACAGAAGTAAACTGAATGAATCAAGAAGAGATGCAAAATGTTCTAGGAAATAGTGAATGAATTGGCCGGGACGGTTAAAATTAGAGACGCATTTCCAATCAAAATCTTCTTCCTGGAACGACCACAAATAACAAAGAAATATTAAAACAAGTTACTAATGATTTCAATACTTTTTTTCATTTGTTGGTAAAAATTAGCAGACGATATCATTGTAAGTGGGAACCAAGAGGTGAAATACTCTGAAATTATATTGAACACGGACTTCACAATACAAACTGTGATTTAACAAGAGGTTGCACGGCAAATCACTGGACTGAGACGAGGATCCGCACCTGGGTGGGATGGGGTTTCGGCGGACCTGATAATGTCTAATATGCATATTATTTTGCACCCTTTAACACACATAATTAATTTAAGCATATAAACTGGCGGATTTCTCCAAAAATTCCAATTACTCTAAAATGTACTCCCTTTATAAATCAAATTGTTGTACCTACAAAAGCAACTACCGTTCTATTTCATTATTAAGCGTGTTTCCCAAAGTTTTAGACCGTATAGTGAAGAACCAGCTAGTCTCACATTTACAAAACAGCAATAATCGTATATTGAGTGTGTGCCAATATGGATTTAGATCAGACAAAAATAT
Organism: Homalodisca vitripennis; assembly: GCF_021130785.1. Taxonomy (NCBI): domain Eukaryota; kingdom Metazoa; phylum Arthropoda; class Insecta; order Hemiptera; family Cicadellidae; genus Homalodisca; species Homalodisca vitripennis. Next base: position 78,832,616 of record NC_060213.1, read on the forward strand.
TAATGATGTATTGTTTGACGTAAATAAGGAATTTAACGAATAGATTTTTACTTATATTTTAGATTTTAAATAAGCGTTTGACTCAGTTGGTCGCAAAATCTTGAAACAAAAATGGAAATGATAGAAATCCGTGATACTGATTTAGCGTGATTCACTAGCTACTTGAATGACAGGAAGCAGGTTGTGTCTATTTGCGGAGAAAATAATTATTCCACAAAATGTAGACTACGGGGTAATACAAGGCAGTACATTAGGCCCAATTTTGTTTCTAATATATATCAACAATATTGCGAAAACTTTTTCTGTTCGCAGATGACAGTTTAATATTTATTTCAGGGACAAGTTGGCTAGAAGCACAGGCCAAGGCATGGAGCGATTTGATGAATATAAAGCTGTGGTTGGATCAAAATATTCTGTCATTAAACGTCTTAAAAACAAAATTTATGCCAATCTCTTTAAGCACTAACTCAGAATGCCCATTCGATTAATTGAAAATTCATAATTGTGGAACTTCCACAAATTTAATATGTGATTGTAAGAGTATAGAGAGTGTACTGTCCTATAAGTATTTAGGTGTGGTTTTCGATCATGGATCCCACTTTAGGACGGAACATGTTGCTTATTTGCAAAAAATTCAGAAAATACATTTATGCAATTAGAAGATTAAGTAATATTTTAAGTGACAAAGAAATTAAAACTGCGTATTTTGCTTACGTACAGTCTGTATTATCATTTGGAAACATTGCATGGGGAGGAGCTCGAAAATCGGTCCTTGAACCTCTTTTTGTTATTTAGAAAGGTATTTTAAAAGCAGGGTTCAGGACAAGTCAGAGATATCCAACTTACAATCTTTTTCAAGAAGCATCAATTCTTTCCTTTCGCCAGTTGTATATAAAAAGTATATTAACAAACATATATACGGACTGGTCTTCAATTTTCTCTTTAAAGTCACATTCTTATAATACTAGGCACTCTAATAGAGTGGGGATCTCTGTCATACCGTTGATTAAGCCATATTAAAATACTAATTCATTCTATATATCTCAGACCTTATTTAGAAATATATGTAACACATTTAGTAATTTTTCTTTATTCGAAACCTTGTCTATTGAAATATTCAAACATAAAGTTAAAAGTTTTCTACTGCATAGTGGACTTGAGTAGGCCGAGACCTTGCTACTGTCCGAGTGTGGGAGGTCATGACTATTTCTTGTACCAACCGTTTGCTCATGATTATGGTTTACCTACGACTAACTTCTACAGACATTACTGAATAATAAATTATCTCCTTCTTCATTCCCATCTTCGGCTGTAATCTTGAAAATAGCATCTTGACAGATGCTGGAATACACTGATGGTGATGAAACATTTGTATTTAATAGATACTGTAGTAGCTTTGGGTAAGAGACATATCAGTGCTACATTCCTGGGAGATAAGTTTGTATATACTTACTATGTATTAATAATACGACTCTAGTATACGCATACATGTAGGCTGCTTGCCCATGGAGGCTGATTTCCAACCGCTACGTATAATAATTTCAGTTATTGATTGTACGTACATTAATTATCAATTTATATACTATTACTAATTTTAATAGTAATGTAATTATAACAGGAATAAACTTTCTTTCATTTCATTTCAACGTAATAAAACGTGTCATCGTTATCTTAAGAAGGAATAATATTAAGAACTGTAATCAAGTTATGTTATTATATGATGTTATGAGGAAATATTTGTACAGAACCTTGACCGGGATGTAATTATTGGCATACATTTTCAAATTATATATATATGTGTATATATATATATATATATATATATATGTGTGTGTGTGTGTGTGTGTGTGTGTGTGTGTGTGTGTGTGTGTGTGTGTATTTCCAACCTAGAGTGTGATGTCGGTTTATGTACCTGTACAGGATTTGACTAAACGTTAGTGAACTGGTGTTAATACATAGTGACAGAATAATCTCGTTTATTATCCCCAATCTTCCCACTGTCCAACTTATAGAAACTTAGTGAGCTATTTACGCACTCCTGTTTCCTATGACCTGATGGCTTCTTTGGAGGAGGCCAGACGAAATGTTTTGAAGTTTGGGTACGTTTGAGAAGAAGGTATGTTCTGCGAAGTATTGCTAATCCATAACAAGTTGGATATTTGTTATATTACTGAGCCTAATTATTAAATACATAAAAGAGGCTGTATACTTGGTGGACAAATTTCATGTGTATTTAGAAGTTTGGAACCTGCATGTTTCTTACCAGGTAATCTCCGTGAAAATTAAACTTTTTCCTCAGTGTTAAGTTTTTTTTGTTCTCTTAGGGCAAGAAGCTTATAAATTGCACTTAGTCAAGAACCTTTGCGCTGCTTCCGGAGTGACGGGATATTCAGGATGGGTAAGGTTAGGGTGTAGGGTCCGCCTCCTATTGAGATCTATGAGAAAGATCTTCATCTCAAAGTCATGAATTCCAATAACATTTAGCCGATCAATGTTGCAGCCACCAACTGGCTTCTATAAAAGCTAATACATGGAATTAATAGAGGGAAAATTAAGAAATTGTCCTTCTATTAACTGGTATTAAATATTAGATATGTAATAAAGTAGACATTGAATCTTAGTCTACATGATGTGACCATTATCTATGATCTGATATTAAAATAAATTGGTTTATTTGTGAACATAGGGAGGCGGGGTGTTCACATTTTGTCTGATATTTCAATCGTTATATATCCGTTGCAGAACCTGATATTTAAACTTCTCATATTTTGAAAAACCTAATTCTTTGTACACTCTAGTTTTTATTAGCTATATGACTTATTTAGTTACACTTATATTGTGACAGAGGGTACTTTGGAGTCCTAAGAAGAGTTACTATTTGTTAAACTCTTTTTATATGGAGATTTCTATTTCAAAGTAAATGTGGTTTTCACTAAATACTTCTTTCAGTTAATTTTGGCTACTCAAATCTTTTAGCAAATTTTCTATGTGTTACGTGCTTCTAAAGACTAACAACGCAATGAGCTTCCAGAAATCAGAAAACTCTAAATTGTACAATATTTAGTAGAAGTTTCTAAGTTATATATAATTACACAACATATTAATACCAAATAGAAACTTTTTTTATAATTTCAAACATACATACTTGATATAGCGTCTAGCGCCGCATTAGAGAACAAATCAGAAGGGTCAAATATCTCGCCTTCGACGTCAACTTCTTGAACCAATTCTCTGCTCACGTCATTAAACACTGGCAGGAATTTGTGAAGGTTTGTGGGGTGAAAAACAGGATTGATTAAACGCCGAGTCTTTTTCCAAATCGAAACTGAAAATATCACAACACACACAGTATAAAGATTTTTTCTTTTTACAATTTAAAATTCTGAAGTAATTTAAATTAAAATCTGTGTAAACAGTTGTAAATGTTTGAAGAGTATAACAGATGTTTCTAGTTTTATATATTTTAAAATGTAAACATTTACATAAATATTATGTGTATTTTATTGGCATGGTGGCTGAAATTGATTTTAGTTCGTCGTGTATAGCAGTGTTCAAGAATCTTGTACACGCTAGTTATTCAGGATTAATACGTACCGACGTGAGAATTAACATGTTTTCAAACCTTAGATGCGTTAACTGATTGGAAGTATAGAGACAATTAATAATCCAGTCAATGACGGTAAAAGGAGTATAAACTGTGTTTTTACCTCACACAGCACTAAATTTAATAACAATTTGGATTTGGGTTCTACTTGTCGAATAGTTCAAAGTCTACCCTGTCAGGGGGTTTCGTTTTCACTGGGTTGCATGAATACCGACAATTTCACTGACGAGTAAGTCTAAAAGTACTGACTCAGAAAAAACAAAAGTTAGTCAATTTGTAGATTTCAGCACGTTTTTAAATTAAAAATTTCTTACTCATGACAAGGGGTAGTATCAACCCCCAGGGAAATAGCATTTCCTGACACGGGGTAGACTTTGAAATAGAGGACAAGTAGAACCTAAATCCAAATATTTATAAAAATCGATGCTGTACGGGATAAATATAAGGGAATATGGTAAGTAACTGGACTAAATTCTTGAAGGAAAAGCCTGTGATGTTATAACTGCGTAGAAATATGGTCGATACGCTGTTCAGTGTGTTCATGTATGGGTATATTCCGAAGAATAAAAATAATTATGTTGGAAATAAAAAAATATGGATATCAACTATCATTTTAAGAAAGTTGCGAAGAAAGGGAATATCCTTTTTACAGGAAGAAGTAAAGAGTGAAATTGGTTTTGGGAATATAAGTATACTGAATTATGAAGAATTGGGATTTTCTATATTCAAAGTTGGTGAGTCATTACAGGGATTAAAAAGGTATGAAAAGATTATTGATTATTTTTTTAATGAACGTTTAGATATAACTATAGGATACAATATTTTACAAAACGTTTATTGTGACTGGATAAGTTATTATTTCAAAGAAGATAAGTACGGAATACAGAAGGAAGAAAACTTCAATTTTGATTCTAACGTATATAGAAAAGCAATTTACAAAGCTCAGTTTGCTAACGCAAGTAGGATATTCAAGGCAACGCTGATTGAATTTTACCTTGACAAATCAAAAATTGTAATTAACCAAATTCTCATATTATTCAGAAACTGCAGGACATGGATACTGAGTTTAAAGCAAATCTAAGAATTGATTTCAGTATAATCTATGTTGAATATTATCAGTATCTCAAAGGAAACATAATCCTAGAATTAATTCGTCAGAATATTATGATCATTTTCTAACAATTTTACGTTATAATCGGCTAAATTAATGAAAGAGGCAACTAAAATAAAAGTCTGATGGTTTTTAGAGTTCACTAGCAGTAATGTTACGTAATGCTCCTTCATATCGATTAACACTGGGATATTTAATAGCTGAAATTCAGATTTTTATTAAAATTCTTTAATTAAAATGTAATATCTTGACTTTTTCCAACGGGTTTATTGCGAAAATCACCTGTAAAATGTTTCTGATGTCGCTATTTTCATAAGAAATCTTAAAATATATTTTTATTCTGGTAAAAGGCTGTATAATAAATTACAATTGATCACAAAATGACCGTTCTGAAAAAGATATTTAAATAAAAAATAATAATTATACGGTTGATTATTGAGTTAAAAAAGTTTAAATATGATATTTTGATTTATAATATTTTCGCCTACAATATACAAAACAAAAGTTGGTAGTGTTTTGGGACACCCAGTATAATTGGCAAGTACTTCAATACCTTCGATTTGTTTGTTCTTTTTACTTTCTCGAGTGCTAACTGCAAAGGTTAGTAGACAGTTCTGGGATACACCGTATATATATATTTCCAAGAACTCTGTGTGTCGTATAGATTTTTTTTTGTTCTATGTCAACTTATTGATAGAGTATTAAAATGTATCCAACCTGTAGCAGTTACCAAGCCATTTCCTCCAAATATCTTCAAAATAGTGTACGCCGTATCGTCTTTTTCTAATGTGTTACTACTATTCAGGATAATCTAAAAATATATAGAAAATCAGGTTTAATGAACTTGATAAATACAATTATATAAAAGTTCTTATACTTTGTTTTGAGAAATTTTTTAACTATTAAATGTAAACTGAACATTTAATATAAAAATAAAATTATATATCAACAAAACGTACCTGTACATCTGATGGGTCAGATATTACAAAAATTGGTACAGGTCCAACCCAAAGGCAGAAATGCTTTTTAAACTCTGTAAAATTTTTGAAGAGATTTTTCGTCGTACCTAAAACAATAGTATACTTTGATTATGGATTTGCTATTATTTTCTTTAAACACTTTTCATTAACGACGTAAGCTGATTATGTTAGGCCAAAATACCAACGATTTCTACGATTGTCACAACATAGTTTTAAGAGTTCTACTAAGATATAATAGTTCACAGTATCGGACACATGCTTCGTCTAGTAATTTTAATTTAAGTTATAACTGTACCACATACAAGTCTAAAATGTCTAAAATATATACTAGTCTAAATGTAAGGTAATATATATTACATGTGTGCAGAAAAAAAATTGAGAGCCCAATGTTTTGGACAATGTACTTCCTATTTTTATTAGTAATTCAACTCAGCTGAAGTAAACTAACTCCGACATTGGTTATTCCTTCAAAATCTATGTTTCAAAAACTTTGAGATGTATTTTGTCATCCAACAATCAATTTATTAGTATCCATCACCGAATATAGGAAATTACTTCTGATGTATTAAGCATAAGGAGTTAGCTAGAGGATCCAGAATAGTAAAATTGATTCATTTTACAGAGCAGAGAATTTAAAGCGGGAAGTTTGATGAGGTCTGTGAGTGCAACATTCACATGTAATCTTATAAAACTAAGCGTAATTTCCGTAATTATTAACGAGTTATAACTTAAATACCTTTTGTATGAACTATGTTATTGGCACTTGACTTCTAAATTCCATTTATATTCTTAATACTAGTGTAAATCTATGATAATATAATACAATTTTAATCATCCAATAAGTTGTAGAATCTTTAAACATAATATTACTTATTCATAATTTGGTCTGATTATGTATCTACAATTTATTAGTTTCCATCATGAAAAACTGTCATGCTAATTTAGAAAATTAGTACAGTAAACAATATTTTTATTTTGTTCGTATTTGACGAATATTAGAAAATTTGACAAAAAAATTAAATATCTCTTACAATAATGAGGAATAATTATTAATAATTGAGTTTTAAAACTATCCCAAAATTTAAATTTTTATGAAGAGTCCAAAATATAATTCAAAATTGAAATAATCGTGACTTTTAAATATATTGAAACACATACACGTTGATTATAACGTAAGGAAGCTAAAAATATTTTTAAATTAAGGAATTTCATTTTACCTCAAACAGGTAAATACATTGTGGTCAATCCTGTATCACCATGTCAACCATTATTTTCATAGAGATTCTTAAACTCTAAATATTTGATCAAGTTGTCAAATAGAAAATGGATGTTAACTCTGTATACATTATTCGTATAAGTTAAACTATTATTTTAGTTATTTATTAAGTAAATACTTACGAGAAAAATCCCCTAGAAGGGATAGAGCATTACCAATGAGTGGCCAGCCCGGTGGACAAGGCAGTTTGTTAGCTGTGGCCAAAATATATCTGTATCGCCATCGGAACTGGAGATAAATTAGAACTAGTAGAATACTTGCAAAAGACAGTAGTAGTAGTAGCACCATCCTAGTTTGAACTGCAATGAGTAATATAGTATGCATTTTTAAGTATGTAATCATTTGTAGTAAATTAATGTACAAATAAAACGTTTTTTTAAATTAGCATTATATTTAGGTAAAACCGTCTTCAGGTGCATAAATTGTATAAAATATAAAAGAAAACAATACCAACAATAGTAAGTAAAGAGTGAATAAATAATAATAATAAATACAGATGACAGGAACTAAATAATTGTTCCATATGTTGATTTCAAATTTAGAAGTTTTGGCTAAGTTATCTGATGTTGAGTCCATGTAGAATTTTGCTCTATAAACCAATTGGTGTGCTTGTTCTAATGTTTTTCTAAATTGGGTTTGAATTTTTATGTACTTCCCGAATAGGTTTGACTAAATATGTATTTTCAACACTTTTATTGTGATTTAGACCATGAGTGACGACAGTTTTCTTTAATTCTTGGGTGTTTATAATCAAATCGGTGTCCTGTAATTCTTGTCCTCAAGGTATTTATTGTTAAGCTTAATATAATCTGCTGGATATTTTTTACATTGAATTTGGTAAATAACGTTTTTAGATTCACAAGACAAGTTGCCAATGTTTGGACATCCCTTGCTTGTTTTGCTACTAGTGAAATTGGAAGAATTTGGTTACATTTTACAAATAAAACATCTTGGTTTGTTACATGGATGTGATCCCTTTGTTTTTTTATTGCTTTTTCATTGGTGTTTGTCATTGGTAATTTATGTTTGACCAATAAATCTTTAAAAATAGGAGGTATTTTAAAGATTACTCTAGGATTTGTTTTAAACATATCATTAGTTGAACTAGAATTAATTTTTAAAAACAATATCTTTGTACAGTAGTTTACTACAAATAATATATATACATATATATATGTACCTCAAGGCATCAACTCTCAAAGTAAAAGTAAGTATGTTTATTTATTTTCAACTTAAGATAATAAATTATCTTCAAATAAACGATTGGGTGTTAAGAGAAGGGTTAAAAATTTCAATCCATAATAGCACTCGCCAGTGGTTCTGAAAGCAATTTACTGACTAATAAAAAATAAAAAAGAATTAAATATCAACTCAACTGAACGATCTTATAGCAAAAATAATCATAAATAAATGTCTCAATTATAAATAAATAAATGTCCTTTTAGTTGCGTTAAATAGTACCTTGTGGATGGTATTATTTAATAAATATTTATTCCCATATCCATGCATATGAAAATGAAAACATCATTACAAACGTTTGAATTTATCAGGAGAATAAATCGCAAAATAAGTGCTTTGTTTATCCGGTCTATAGATAAAGAAAAAGGGTGAGAATCAGAGTATGAAAGAGGGGAGGGAGTTTGCATGATTGAGATAATAGGCGATAGCTCTTGCTCCTATCCCTCCTTGCAACTCTTGAAATAGTTAGAATTATTCACCAAACTTCTTTTTACTGCACTTAGTGATCTCAATACCAACTGCTGCTACTGTATCAAAATATTACTGCTCACTTTATATATTAAAATTTAAACCATCTGAAAATGTCAAGCCCCACTTGAATAACATTTTTGCGCAAAAGCGAAAAGGGAGGGTCCTAGGGTTAATCATGTTTTTAAATAAGAAAACGCACTACTTTGAGCTGTTTTGCATGACAAATCAAACAATAAAATCATTTAAGAATCCATTGAACATTTTTTTTTACATAAAAACACAATATAGTATATGTAATTATTATTATAATTATATAAAAATATAATAGTGACCATATGTTTGTTTGTATATGTAACTCAATCGCTGAAAACCAACTGGGCTGATTTTATTGATATTTTTAATATGGATTCTTAGAGTCCATATTTAAAAAAACCCCGGGATACGCTTCCCCCTATCACGTTTTGGCTTTATCAGCACATAGTTAAGTTAAAAAAATAATTATAATTTGGTAACATGAATATATGTTTATCAATTAGAGTAAAATTTTTATTTTATTGACGTTTATACCATTGAAAGCATAAAGTAAATTTAAAAGTAGCAACATCCATCTATGTAAGCACTGATGAGAGATAATAAATAGGAAGTTTCAGTAAAAGTATTAGCCGTAAACTTTTAAAAGCTATACTGTGTTATTACATAGTAAAACCATGGTTATTATTCAATTTTGCTATAAAAATATATATATATTGTTTTGACTGAAGAAGGCCTTTTACACAAACTACATTAACCCAACAGAAATTTCTTATAACAGTATAAACTACAAAGGCCTAAGTATAATTTCTTACCAATATAAACTTTGCAGACCAACGTACGTTTACATACTGTTGGTCGCGTCATCAGCTTAATATAAATTTCATTTTAAAATTACAAAAAGAGATTAATTATTCATTATATTATGAGTGCATTAACTAAAAAGACTTTAGAATTCCTCCATGTTAGATTAAAAGAGTTAGATGGTTACTGAAATAATTTTCCATCAAGTGTTGGATTGAAATTCAAATTTATTCACGGTAAATACATCTCTGTAAGGTGTATACTAACTAGATTGAATTACAAGTACTATTTCACTCTCCGACCTGAACGTTAAAAAACTACAATTTTAACTTAAAAAGTGGATCAAAAATGATTGTTGTCTACATTATTGTTTAGAATGAAATTTAAACTGGATATGCCCACGATAACGCCGTTTGTAAATAGGAAATTACGTCCAAATCCGCAAGTAACTGCTACGTCTTAATAGTATTATATATAATTTTTTATTTCTACGTAAATGTAGGACTGAGAAATTAATTCCATTAACTCTTTAAAGAAAACATTACATTGACACTCTCTCACCTTATTCTCTGTAGCATTCTCTATAATTTAACATGCGTCTACTACCGACTTCTTGTCTCATAATGTAGACTTATCAGCCACTATTGCAATAAAAGATATATAACTGTTTACACTACGATAACTGCTCTCATACATTCGGTGAAAATATGTTAGTTCATTCAAAGCCTTTTCTATAAAAATAAAATGATAACAATTTCAATTATTGTATACTTCTAATTACGCAATAAACTTCGATTTGGAATGTTTATCGTGGTTGGATATCAATAACAAATCACCATCACTCAGGCTAGGGATGAAAACTCATCGTGCTAATGGTGGAAGGTAAATTTGAATTAGATTATTTTCTGCACATGCTGGATAATAATAACAAATAATTATAAATTATTAACAATTATAATTATAATTTATAATCAAAACTAGAATATATGCCAAAGAAACAACAAAATAATTAAAATAACAATTAGACTAAGATCTTGCTACTAAGATACGAACTAGGTATTACATAGCATTTGTGTTTAGTTTTCTACCACTCTATAACTTACTTTGATGTAATAATAAAAATGCCTATGTCCAAAAGTTTTATACTCTAAGGGTGAATTTGTCACTTAAAATTAAATGCCGTCCAAAACGAAATAACCCTCACGGTTACAGTTTGTTTCAATCTCTTAACATTGCAAAACTTTATACTGTATTTTTGCGTACCAAGTTTAAGTTTTCATTGTTTTTTTACCAGCACGTCGCGCAGATGCCAAACTATAAAAAAATATTTTGAAATTTTATTGACTACGTTCATAGATATCAGTATAAAAACCCGCTTGAGCCTGGCTGCATTCTTAGCGTTCATATGAGTAAAATTACGCTTGAAGTGTACGCCATTATTTTACAGGGATAACTGAATCCAGTTGTTTCATCCACGGGCAAATGAAGCTAGTTAAATAGTTCTTAGTATATTAATTATTTATTTTATAAAAATCACAAATAAACGGATGGGAAAATAACTACTGGAGACAACTTTTCATGTGGTGGGAACGTGTTTGTCTTGACCTGAAAAATAATGTGATATATCTGTTTACAGAGAATTACGAGACACAATGGATGTATACATGTCTCGTAACAAAAAGGTACATATTTTATGACCGTAACCGTTGGAAAAACTAGGGTATAAAGCCAAAGAGTTTAGCCTTTATGAATGTCATTTAAAGGCTTTGGGTCTCTGTGCAGAAAATAGTTGTAATATTTAAAAACAATTTTTTTTCTGTCATCATTGATGATGATTTTGCTTCGATTCAGCTACTATAAGATGATAGCACTCACGAAGAAAACCAGTTATTTAATTAAGATAGTTACAAGGGAGATAATAGTTCTAAGTAACGTTGCCGATAAGTGGGTAAATGCATTTGTGAGGTTATAAATCACTTAGAAGCTCTACTCGAGGTTCGAAATTACCCTAGACATTTCTTGTACATTATTAACCGAAAGATAAAAGCGTCTTTGGTACAAAATAATGAAAGGACCAACCCCTCAATAACCGCTCTCAGATATTCACCATTGGCCAAACTTCAAAAAGCCAACTGCCATGTCTATCACGGTAACCTCACCAGAATACATTTTCACATCAATAGTGCTTCTATCTGCCCGTAAAATAGTTTACAATAAAGCCTCTTTAAAATGTTATTTGTTATGAGTAATTTAGAAATAAACTGATTAAAAAAATATACTTATAGCGTACAATTTAGTTAAATTATAAACAATTTATATATAGGCTACTCGAATTAAGATTATATGACTTTCTTTATATTCTTAGTCCCCTTTAAAGACACAAGTGTATATAAGTTGTTATGTATATTATAAAACTGTTACTATCTAGACCTTATAATTTTTAAAATTATACCTGACAAATGTTTCTGTAAAGCCTTCAAAGACAAACACAAACACAATATGAGGCCTTGAATTAGTGAGGCCTTATTAATATGTATGTACAGAGTATCCCGTAACTTTCACGACAAAGGTCTACCACTTTATTGCTCAGGTCAAGATAAACGTATTTCACTATATGAACATGTGTCGCCGATGCTTACTTTCACGTTTGTGTGTTTGTATGTGTTTTATATGAAAAGTAATGTATGTAATTATTATTACATACGTAATTATTAGTATAACAAAATTCATAGAATCGTTGTACAGATAGTTGCTTGAAATGAAGTCTTGTATTACAATTCGAAAGAATGGAAGTGGATACGCACATCCGCCCACACACCGCTGATAAACAAGCATTTCCTGTTTGTTACATAAACATAATGCGACGATGAAAGAGACAGCCATGCTGATATCACAAATTGGTACTCACCAATTACGATGGAGAGATTTGGCATAGGCGTGGTTAGGAGAGCTGGCGGGGGCAACATAAAAAAATCAGGAACAACTAGTGAGAGAAAGGAAGTCGAAGAGTCGATTCGGGAAGCGACGGTTTTGGGAGTGTCAGTGCCAGAGTTTGTGTGCGGGGAAAAATCTTTTAGGCGAAATAGTGTCAAGTGCAAACAAAATGTAAGTTAAGAAATTTTTTATTTAATTTTAAAAACGTAATATTATATATCAGGATTCATTAATCATTTTAATATGTCTCACTTAAAATTCCAAGGTACCTGTACCTAAAGTGACAAAAGGAAAAGATTATTATGTTTGGATATAAAACTAATAGTTTAATATTAAAATTTACATTTTCCTATTCCATATACTTTATGTAAATGTTCTAAATTTGTTAAATGTTTTATGTTTTTTTTAATGTTTCTAATTTTATGTAAATGTTTAGATATTTTAAAAGAAACTTTTCTCACGTTTAACTCATGAATACATAATTATTGAAACACTACAAAATGCACTAAGCAATTAAACAAATTGTAATAAATACTTCAATATTAAACATAATTCATGATTGGTATTAAAGTTTTGTGTTCAATATGACTTGATGATATCCATTGTTATTTAAAATTTAATTCAATTTAATGAGATGATACTATAAATAAAATATGTGTTGGTTCATTTGAGTATATTGTATTGTCAATCGAACCTAATATTTAAATCCACTCACACAGCCCTTGCTCTTAATACATTTTAATATTTCACAACCATAATCAAAACAAAAACACCATACTTATCTTAAAATATAATAAATTAAATCATACAAAATTAGGCATAAATGTTTACAATAAGAAGATCTTTTATTGAAAAAAACATTAAATTTGTTTATTATTTTCATAATGGCGGCCACTAAACTTTTAAAAATGCAATATAAGCTCATTGGCTGATGATCTGTTCTAGACTTTTATCAAACTGAACAAGTAGGAAAGTCGGTTTAGTACAAGGATAGCAGTAATAATAAAAATTGCAACAATCAAATAAAGGATTCTATCTCTAACTCGAACCCAATTTGACTACTTACACCACTATGCAACACAATCTTGGTTTAGTTTTTAATATTTCTGATTTATTGCTGTTTTAATAGTCTAAAGTATACTCAACACTTTTATAAACTATTTTAAAGTCGTAAAAAAGCCAAGATTTAGATTTCCTTAGTCAGAGTTATTTTTTCCTGAAAATGTTTGTTTTTGGTTATTAGGTCATATTTTGAAACTGAACCTCTATTAACGTTTAGGTGCACATGTACGTTCTTATTATTAGCACGCATATTAACTTCAGAGTGCGCAAATGTATAGGCTAATGTAGAAAGTCACGTCTATGGTCTTCAGAGTGTGCACCTGGATACTTTTGAACAGTACGCTTGTTAACTTGAGAGGCAGAGTTATATACTTTTGAACACCACACCTGTTAAGTTGGGGGTGATTTTTATATAATGTCTCTACCACAACCGAAACCAAAATTTGTAGCAATTTCAACTTCTTTAATAGCGGCTATCAAAAGTTTTCCCGGAATTTCATCGCTTAACTTTCATCTTGCTTAACAAGTTTATTTTAAAACCTCTGTAAAATAATGGCGTACACTTTAAGCGTAACTTTACTCTTATGAACGCTAAGAATGTAGTCAGGGTCAAGCGGCTGGTTAAAGTAATATCTATGAACGTAGTCAATACAATGTTAAAATATATTTTTATATAACATAATATGAATAAACTTTTAACACTTTTAAAATTTTTTATTTTTCTTACACGATGTACATTTCGGAATCAATGATACCGAAATGTACATCGCGTAAGAAAAATAAAAAGTTTAAAAGTGTTAAAAGTTTATTCATATTATGTTATTTATTATAAAACACTTTTCGAGGCTACATCTCTAATATTTTTTATAGTTTGGCCTATTTTACTTCACAGGGTACTGGTAAAAAAACAATGAAAACTTCCACTTGGTACGCAAAAATACAGAATGAAGTTTTGCAATGTTGGTAGATGAAAACAAACTTTAACCGTGAGGGTTATTTCAGTTTGGACGGCATTTAATTTTACGGGACAAATTCACTCTTACAGTACAAAACTTTTGGACATCGGTATTTTTATTATTGATACAATTTATAAACCTTCCACATTCGGAGAATATTTCATTATTAATTTTAGTATATTTTAGTTAAGCACTGTTTTTCTTAATTACAATTTAACTAATTTACATAGTTTTTGTAGCGTTAGACATTGATTTGAACTCGTAGTAGCGTTCGATTGTATGAAGACAGAGTGAGAGAGAGAAAGAGGATCAGGCAATGCTTACTCCCTATAGGCTCAATACCTAAAATAACCAGGCGTACCGACGCCACCGCTCAGTCCTTGTTCAGATGTCCTGCTCAATGTATCTGCTGTAAGTAATTTCACAACCCACCGCATTAGGCGGTTTTTATGATTTTACTCTCTTAATATCAGTATATTTAAACCTTTCTTTATAATTTTTAAACATTATTACATCTAAAACCCCCTTTTCAACCCCTTTAAACAGTGATTGTGCAATTGCTATAAGCAACATGGCTTCTGAAGACTTCCTCGCGCGACTACCGTGGCTGTTGTGTGTAAACTGACAATGTCCATTATTCGCTCGTCAATTGTACTCTCAACTGCTGCTACATAATCTTCAACCCCTTTGGATACTCTCCCTGGTGTGGACTCGGACTCAAACTACTGGTGGTAGAGTGTTATATGGTCCTCCGAAATAACATACTTTTTAGCCATTTCAGCTATGCCTTATAATTGCATAGCTCTTATTTAATATATTTGCCCTGACGAAGCAACATCAAAGTTTATTGCGTGATTACTATCATGCAATATTTAAAAATTATATTATTTTATTTTTATAGAGAAGTCTTTGGCTGAACTAACACATTTTCCACCCAATGTATGAGAGCAGTTATCGTAGTGTAAACATGCAAACAGTTATATATCTTTTATTACAATAGTGGCTGATAAGTATACAATACGAGACAACAAGTCGGTAGTAGACGCATATTAAATTACAGAGAATGCTACGGAGAATAAGGTGAGAGTATTTCAATGTAATGTTTTCTTTAAAGAATTAATGGAATTAATTTCTTGTCCTAAATTTACGTAGAAATCAAAAGTAAAATATAAAATATTATCAATGCGTAGCAGTTACTTGCGGCTTTGGACGTATTTTCTATTTAAAACATATAAAACATCGTGGGCATATCCTTTTTCAATGTCATTCTAAACATTAATTTAGGAAAAAATATCTTTGCAAAATTACTTTTGATCCGCTTTTTAATTTAAGGTCGGAGAGTGAAATAGTATTTGTAATGAAATCTAGTTAGTATACACCTTACAGTGATGTATTGACCATGAATTATTCGAACTCTTTATGAGAGATTATTTCAGAAACAATCAAACTCTTTTAGGCTGGAATAGTGGAATCCAAAGGGAAAGCTTTAGCTTTTTAGGTAATGCACTCATAATATAATGAACGATGGATTTGTTTTTGTTATTTTTTAGCGAAATTTTATATTAAGCTGATGACGCGACCAACAATATGTAAACGTACGTTGGTCTGCAAATTTTATATTGGTAAGAAATTATACTTAGGCCTTTGTAGTTTATACTGTTATAAGACATTTCTGTTGGGTTTATGTAGTTTGTGTAAAAGGCCTTCTTCAGTCAAAATTACTTTTGTTTGATTTGTATCAATATCTTGTAAAGTTTAAAAAGTACTAATTACACTATCGTAGGCACAACCAACTCCTGTTCATTGTAAAGGGCATATAAAATACAGTATATAGCTTTTGACCGGAGATTTACTGCACAATTTATTACGTATACCTTACATCGTATACCTACATATATTTACCAATAAATCCATTGAAAATTACGCAACCTGTGAGTTTATTACGTATTAGGTACAGTATTCAGCATTTTATTAATATTTTACTGATAATTTTTTAACAATTTGTATTATATCACTTCACTATTATTTAGGATGTATTGCCAAGTAAATATTTCTTGGACCCTTTTTTAGTGGCTTTTTAGTTTAGGAATTTTATCTGAATGCTGAACAAGTGGTTGTTCCCACAACTTACAGGAAGGATTTAACGGAAGATAGGTGACATGACTAAATAAACCAATAGTCCTAGTTTTGAGATTTTTGTTTGACTTTACGGTTGGGGTGGAATTTCAAGACGAATGTGAAACCAGCTGTTTTATATTATAGGTAACAAACACGAACAGAGTTAGAAAACTAGTTGCAATAAAGGAAGATGATGCGGAAGGGGTAGAGAAGCAAATGCAGAATTCCGCATTGAAGGAAGCTTAGATGTGAGCAATAAAACTAGTGATTGATAATCTGTGATAATGGCATCATAGTCTCATGGATTTGACGTGAGCTTGGAAATCAAGGATGAGGAAATCTGAGTTTCAGGTTACGATTAGAATGTAACTAAATATAAAAATATGAATGAAACAATTTCTAAAATAATTTTATGATAAAGAACTAATCTAAAAGAATGTAGAAGGATGAAATGTAGGAAAAAGGAAGGTAATTTAATAATAGTTTGTAAGGAACATTATTAGTGAGAAAAGGAGTCGCAGTTTTTGGTATTTCAAAGCTGTACTTTGAAAGTGCATATAAAAAGAGCGAAAACTCTATTCGGGCATGTTTAAAAACATCATAAAATAGCGAAACGATGCTTTTGGAACTATGGGGAGTAACAAGAATAGTGCTTGTATTCGTTTTATTCCGCATAGTCCTATTACTTATATAAGTAATTCAAGATTAATAACGTAAACAAGTTAATGTTGTCAACGTATAAGTAACTTTCGTGCAATCGATAGTCATGATGCATGATGAAGATTTTTCCATCTGTAAAATCACTATTAAGGACACAATTCGATAATTTATTACGATTTATATAAAGTATTGCAACAAGGTAAAAGAAAACATAATAAAAAAATACGTTTGAGGTAAGAACAGGAAAAAATTAGAGTTTGGGTGCGTAACTGCCAGATTGAGTACACTAATGTATGTGCAGTAAGAAGAAGATTGGTTAATTAGTCTATTTTTTCAGGTGGTGGGGATAGGAGCAAGAGGTTTGGCCTATTATCTCAATCATCCAAACTCCCTCTCCTCTCTCATACTCTCAGACTCACCATTTCTCTTTTAAAACAAAAATAATTGCAACTTTATTCTCATGTAGAATTCAAAAGTTTGTAATGATGTTTTGATTTTAATGTGAATAGATATAGGAATAAATATTTCCGAAAACTTTGTTCAAAAATACCCTCTACAGATACTATTTTAATCAACTAAAAGGATATTTATTTAATCATAATTGAGGAATTTCTTTTTGCTAAGAAATCGATGAGTTGAGATGAATTCTTATAATTATTTATGAGGCAATAAATTGCCTGCAGAGCCACTGGTGAGTGCTAGTAAGTAGTAGTTTGAAATAATTCTCCCTTCTACTAACACGCAAAAGTTCATTTGAAGATAATTTATTATCTTAAGCGTAAAATAAATAAATTTTCTAACATTGATTACACAATTAAAATAGATACTATATTGCTCATTGCAGGTTACACTAGGATGGTGCTACTGTCTTTGGCAAGTACTCTACTAATTTTATTTTATCTCCAGTTCCGATGGCGATATAGATATATTTTGGCCACTGCTAACAAACAAAAAATACGAGGTCTTACGTTTTAATAAGGTTTTAAATTATGATGCGTTTTATTTCCACATTTCTAAGCTATATTTTGATATTTTATTGCAAATAAATTTGTAATCCTTATGTTTAGTAAGTTTAATACTTTTTCATTTGATTTATCTGGACTTATTTATTATAAAACCATGGAATACTTTATAATTACATTTCAGTTCCATTACATAATAAATTACATTAAATATTTATTTGCAGGAACTGTTCTTACAAAAAAACCAGTAGAAAAATCAATGAAAGTGAAAATTTATAAGGGATTGAAAAAGTAAGTAAACTATTAGTATTAGTCGGAATAAATAGGTCTAGTCCACTGTTAATTATTATGTATATATATATATATATATATATATATATATATATAACTAAATTTCAATAAACATTGAATCACAAAAAGTATTTGCTCCACCGGGACTCGGAACCCAGATCTCTCACTTGCCGGGCGAATGTGCTACCATTACACCACAGAGGCCTTACTTCTTACGATTGAATTATTTAGTATTTGGCCCTTTCTTTCACATAATGTGTTTAAATAACCAAACTAACATATGATCAAAAGACCAAATACCTGTCAAATGACTTTTATTTCCGTTTATTAAATTTGCATATGTGACAAAAGCCTAATTTTATTTAATTCCAATAAACATTGAATAACAAAAAGTATTTGCTCCACTGGGACTCAAACCCGGGTCCCAGGTATTTGGTCTTCCGATCATATGTTAGTTTGATCATATGTTAGTTTGCTTATTTAAACACATATGTGACAGATACGGCCAAATAAAAAATAATTGAATCGGAAAAAGTAAGCGCTCTGTGGTGTAATGGTAGCACATTCACCCGGCAAGTGAGAGATCCGGGTTCGACTCCCAGCGGAGCAAGTACTTTTTGTGATTCAATGTTTATTGTAATTAAATAAGGCTATTGCCATTTATACAATTTTATATATATATATATATATGTATATATATATATATGTATATATATATATATATTAATGCATCTATTTATATTTACTTGTGGAATTCGTTTTCGACCTGTCAGTGGCCTTACGCATGGTTGAAGTTCTGAACTATTTCTAAAATGGATATAAAAATTACTTTATCTACTAATAAGTTCCAGTGTGTAAGCCCAATATAATGCTCTTAAAGGCAAAGTTTTATCCCGTTTTGGTATTTTAAGTTAATTTTGCACAACTACAATTGGGTCGCATTAGCTTAGATTTCTGATCGAGTATAACCACGTAAAAATGTAATATTTATACCTCTTCCCGTGTATATATATATGTCTAATATGGGAGTAAATGTTTGTCTGCCTGTCTGTATTTCGCAAGATATATCGAGGACGAACTTTTTGCAGACTTGGAATATTGCTCGACATGTAGTTACTACGTAAATAAGATATAGTTCAATATGGATTAAAGTCGTGGCTTTTGCCTAAGCGTTATTGAAATTCTCAAGAACTATTTGAACGATGAACATGAAATTTGGTATTTTATTTGTTTTTCAGATAGTTCCAAGGTATTTTTTAATAACAGTAGACATCTTTCTCGAGAATAACTGACCGTAGGCAAATACTTCGTAGTAGATAAGGATAGAGTATATTTTATGTGCGTGTCCTGTGAAAGGTTCAGAAGAAGCGATTTTTCACCAGTAGATAGTTACAGAAAGAATTTTATTTATGTTATTCGTTAATGTCTTAACTCAAGCGAATCGTAACTAGTACTTAGGGAAAGAGTAAATTTTATTTATTTCTCGGAAGACGCTGTGCGTAATACAGGTAACCATAACTATTCGATAGCGACAGAGTAGTTTTTACTTATGATGGCCTATCAGTTGTTTATTGTTAAATCAACAGAGTCACTATTGTCATATTTTCCCCTTGAAATCAAAAAAATGGAAGCATCACCGGATTAAGTCAAGCAGCAAAAGCATTATCCAAGCTGAGCATAAGGGCTTATGCAAGTTGTTTTGTTATATACCACGAAATTGAGCTGTAAATTGGAGGAAGCTTTTAACTAAATATGGTTATAAATACCTGGCATGTACCTTGATGGATTAAGGGGACCTGTTAGTGATTATTTTAAATTTTTTTCTTTATATTTATTCTCTTATTACGTCTAAGTGCATTAATACCAAATAAAAGACATTGCATGCTCATGATCAGGTTAAATATTAATTTTCTGTCTTTGAATACATGGTGTGGAATTTGTTTGAACATGACAACTTTATAAAGTACTGCACCGTACGTTAGGTATAGTTACAATTCTTACTCCATCAAGTAAACTGTGTCTGGCATGTTTATTCCAGCTTAAAGAGTGTGAAAAAAAAGAAACTCTTCCTCTTAAACTTGAAGCAGAACACAAGCAATGGTATAAGTGGATTCTGATATAAATATTCTTTTTATTCTAAGTTGGATCTAAAACTTACGCTACGGAAGATTCAAAAACGTCTTATAAATTGAAAATACTTTGTTTAAGTTTTTGTTGTTTTAAAAATATTAATAAAAAGTATAAATCCACCAAAATGAACTGTAAGGTTTTGTAGGCTTGGTTTGGTTTAAGATTAAGGTTGTGACATATTTTGAGCAAGGGTTGCTGTGAGAGGATTTAATAATAGGTTAGATTGGCAGTACAAATACCCTCAAATGAACCAACACATTTATTTGTGACAACATTTCATTAAATTGATTAATTGATTGCGTCAATCGACATATTAAGCACAAAACTTAATGTCTTAATGCTTTGAAGACATTTTTAATATTAAATTATTCATTACAATTTATTTTGAATTTAATTCATTATAACATTTACTAGTAATTTTGTAGTGTTGCAATAATAATGAGTTCATGGACTAACATGAGAAACTTTCTTTAAAATAGCTAAACATTTACATGAATTTATATTTTCATAATTGTGAACATTTAAATAGATATGGAATTGAAAATGATTAATGAACCCTAAAATATACTAAGTTCTTAAAATTACTTACATTTTATTTCACATCACACTTATTACGCCTAGAGATATTTTTCCGCACACGAACACAAACACTCCCGAACTTCACTTTTCGAATTCCCGGCCTCCACTTCCCTCTCTCCTCCTTGTTCTTCAGTTTTGATGTTCTTCTCCCGCCAGCTCATTGACCACGCCTCTGCCAAATCTCTCCATCATAATTGGTGAGTACCAATTTTTCATATCAGCATGGCTGCCCCTTACATCGTCGCACGGTTTTTACAAATAAGCATTTCCGCTGCTTAAGCAAGCATTTCCTGTTTGTTCACCATCGGCGTCTGGGCGGATGTGCGTATCCACTTACATCCGGAGGATGTTTGTCTCGAATTGCAATACGAGACTTCCTTTCCAGCAACTATCTGTACATCTATTCTATGAATTTTATTTTACTAATAATACATATGTCTTACAGAACAAATCTCGGATTCTTTGCTCACATGAAAATTAAAACTGGTTGGATTTCTTGACATAGTGATTTTAAAGTTGCTAACGTAAAAAACGAAATGAACGCTAACATGTCACAACCAGCCATCCTTTCCTAAATATGTAGGTCAAAAACCGAGACTTACAAACGTAAAACGTTTGATATATGATTGTTTTAAAATGTTGCATTTTTATTTAAATCAATTTGGAAATATTAACTAACGTCTTTTTCTAAAACCTTCTGTTTGTCAGAGTCCATTTGTAATTCATTTTGAGTTTAAAAGCCTTTAGTCTCTATAGACTATAGAATGGAAAATTGAACTAAGTAGCATAGAAATATTGTCAATATCAATATCCTTTTATGTATTCGTTGATCTGTCAGGACAATACACAAATCGTTAAAGTTTATCCTTTCAAAAACTAGGTATTTTGTGTCAAATATTTACGACAACGAATTGCATTATTTATTATTGAGCTCCTAGATCAAAATTGCATATACTTATTAAAAATAATTTACCATATTATTTTACCGTGTTAAGTGGACGTTGGCTTCTGTATCCAAGCTCTTACCTTTATAATTAAAACACACCTATCACTTTGAATACTTTTAAAAATGAATATGATCTTGAACAAAAAGTAATAACAATATTATTCATACGTATAGGATATCATAGGAAGCTCTTCAGTAAACACAAAAGAGTTCTCTTATTAAGAACATCTCCTATATACAGTGATAATTATGATTTTCTTTTAATTTCGAAGAAAAATGGGGATAGGCTATTGTAAACTCATAACAATTATTGTATTTACATTTTTCTTTATGTAATTTGAAAATAATATACATGCAAATTTTAAAAGTGTCAATTTTTTTACAGTCTTGGAGAATTGGTTCATGAAAGTACATACAAGCCATGGCTACAAATAGAATGGATCTCGAAGCTACTAAGAAGCAAACTTAAATATTCACACCAGCTTTATTTGGAAATAGTGAACTATTTTGATAAATTATGAAGTATGTCAGTTCTTATTATTATCACTATAGCAGTCTGCACCAAAATAGTACGGTAACATTCAAGGTGGAGTTGCCATATCACATCTGACCACCAGCTGTTCCCGCTACAAAGTCATAAATAGTAGGATTTATTTAGTTTTTTTTTTAGCAAAGGATGAATGAAATAAAATGTGTGTATATTTGTTTACCACTTAACACTTATGTATTTTGTTTATTGAGACTAATTATGAAATGGATCAGTAACTGTATATACAGTTACAACTTGGATTTCTTGAGCGGGGTGTAGCGGGGTAATTCAGATACAACAACCACCATTAGAAAATTTTCGTGCAGTCTGCTTTAGTAAAGTAATAACTATAAATTAATTACATAATGAATCATCGAATAAAACAGGACTTGGTAAAGTAGGCTGAAGTAATAATTTATGTTTTAAGTAAGTTAAATGAAAACTAGTAATATTATGACTAATATTGATATATCAGTTAAAGTTATAAAAATAGTTTAGGAAATAAAACTATAATTAAAAAAACTTGTACATTTCATGTTGTAACATTTTGGGAATTTATTTAAATTCGATGCATTCTCCTCACCTTCAACTCATACTAATGTTTATTCAATCTTCTATTCATTTTGTCACTCACTCATTTAATATTTAGGATTAAGATTTCGTCAACATTGAGAAATTGTCTTGTCCTCAATATTTATTTCCAAACGAATTTTCACAGCTTTCCAAGGAAGAACTCTGTGGTGAAGAATACAACAAAAGACAAAAATATGGATTTAATGGTAAACACTTAACAAATAGTTTTAGTTGCATGAAACTCACACACTAATATTCCTGCATCCACAAAAGAGTACATATTCTGTTCATAATTAAGAAAAACACTAGAATTTCAAACATTAAATTTCCATAGTTAAAATTTTTGATCTTAATCTTCACTTTCATCGTCATTTAGGTATGTCATGTAGTGTTAGAAATTGTAATTACGTACGTTTTAGTGTAATTATGAAGCTACTCGTATTTTTATGGTATCGATAACAATTTCAATTTACACTACTGTACATTTGAGTCAAGTAAGACAATATTTTCTTTACGAACTATAATTTTTGGTGAGAATTTTAGTTTTTAATTAAATTAAGCAAACAATGGGGTAAAAATAATTAAGAGTAATCAAATTTAGAAAAGATTGAATGGCTTTTAATCTATTTCCAAATTAAGATGGAGTGGACTTAGCTCACACCAATCTCATCTGTTATTGGAACTTTGTAACAATCAATTTTTCTGTTTAATTTGTTGTGTCCAGATCAAATCTGATTTTATAGTGCTGGACAGGAACTTGTATTTAATGGCCTTTCGAAATTACCTCTTTTACGTGAAAACAATTACACATCTGTTAAGGCATATTCATTTTGCTATAAAACTACGCCTCAATAATAATATTGTTGTTAGTGGTCTATAATTAAATTGTAACTCGTAAGTTATTTTTCGTAATGTCATATCTGAATTTAAGTTATATCTCTAAAGCCAATTTTTTAATAAGGAAGAGTTTCTTTAATATTTTGAAAAAATCCAATGTTTATCTTTGTTTCGATAGATTCTCATTACAAAAACCCTTTTGGACGTCTTCAAGGATAACCCATCTGTCGCTGGAGATGAGTATGACTGGAGGGATGAACGGTATACAATGCTCGGTGCAGTAAGTAATCTGGATATCTATAGCTGCTATAATATAATATAAATTCTATTTTTTTACAGAATTAGAATTCTCTAAAAAGTCCTATTCTTTATATTAGGACTTATGTTGTTCATAAACAAGGAGACTAGGTTGACTATCGGTGTCGCGTCTTCCGTGGTGCATATATATAAATAATTGATGCATGTTCATGATGTGTGCAATGCGCCTGTACTGAGCACTTGTGTGGTTGTAATTTATTATATAACTATTACCCTATGGTATGCGATCAATTATTATTCATTTTGGCAGGTCTTGAGCGGTATGGATTTTTAAAATAATATAAATTGAGACATGCAATATGTTATACTATGCTAAAGTAATTGAACGACACAAAACAATTAGGTCTACTAGGATAAAAAAAGGCACGCATAGGGCAATGAGGTTCATGGGAATTGTCTGAGTGTTTATAAGAAATTGATGCAGATCTACAGAATCATAATCTTGCCTCCAGTCCTAGGTGGGAAAATAGAGTGGCTTGTCCCCTCTAGAGATAGGTTTGGAAATTGAGCTATGAAAGGAGAGACAAAAAAATTTATTGTTTTTATAGTTTTGCATTATATTTATCTATATATTCGTTTAATATTTAAGTTATATACATACAAAGGTATGTCTACTTACTGTCCTCTAGATATAGTGTAAATGAGTATAAAATATCAAAACATTAACTTTCGAATATATATGGCTCCTATTACAGTAACGACAGACAATAAATTATTGTAAATTTCCTCATTGCATTACTAAAACAGATATGTAAATTCTGATGTGTTGATACTATGAAAATATTTTTGCTTCCAGGGAACGGAAACAGTTACCTCGGCTCTTTCATTTTTTTCAATCCTTCTTGCAAATCACCCAGATGTGCAGGTATTTAATAATATACTACACAACTATTAATTTTAATTAAAAACCGGTTCCTTTGGCAACTTTTTCGTACTACTTTTGGTAATCACACCTTTATATTAAATTTAGAGTTACATACGTTTGCCACCAGCTATGTTATTTGGTTAGTCCCTTTTATTTTTCTACAGTATAGAAAGCTCATTTTCTGTATAGGAAAACATCTACAGAGAGATCCTGCAGGAAGTTGAGGACCCTAGTACTGTCAATATCTCTGACCTGAGGTCTCTGACATATTTGGAAAAATCCCTCAATGAATGTCTGAGGCTAAATCCAAGTGTTCCAGCTATTTTGAGGAAAGCTACTAAGAACACGAAACTATGTAGGTTGAGTAATATATTTAAAAATGTTAATCTAGAATAGGCCATATATCAGTAAACTGATAGATGTTTTTTTATTGAGATTTAATCTCTGTTTTTTGACACGTATTACTGTATGAAACTAGTAACGTACATTGATCGTACTCCTGTCTACATGTCAAAATGCAAAAAGTATAAGAATGATTTATATTTTACAAGACTTTGTTCATTATACACATTGGTTGAAAGAAATATAAATTTATTAAACATTTCGAGTCAAAATTATGTAGACAATGAACTGTGTAGGACTTTACTCTATTCATATTGGAAAAGAGTACAACTAATATTAATTCCATTTTAATCTTGTAAAGCTTATTTTAAGCCGTTTTCTCTGCATGTATTTAATTTCCGATAACAATTTACTGTGCAAAAGAGTCTATATGCAGAAGTTTTCCTTTAAAGTTTACAAGCCATCGGAATACGGTTAGTCATGTATCTCTACAATATATATATATATACATATGCTCTGTAGTTGTTAGGAAAGTTCTTAATTACTACAATGTATTGTATGTTAAAAAACCTTTGTCATGACCTATTCTCAATAAATGTTTTATCGTCTACTACTTTCTTTTTCTGTTGTATTATTTGTTGATTACTAAAACGATATTTATTACAATGTAGCTACATTCACGCTGCCAGCCAATAGTCGTGTGATGATTCCTTTCTACGCCTTGGGCCGAGATGAACACCAGTTTCCTGATCCTGAAAGTTTTCTCCCTGATCGTTTTTCGCTAGATACCTCAGAAGGAAGGCATCCGTATTCGTCCTCCCTTTTATATGCTCATATATATATATATATATATATATATATATATATATATATATATATATATATATATATATGAGATTGTGTAGTATTTTATATTTGATTTTAAATGTGTATTACAGGAAAGGTGTACGCTATGTTCTTCATGAAGACAGTTATGGTCCATTTGTTAAGAAGTTACAAACTGCATAAAAAAGTACGTTTGTGTGATATAGAACCTTGTATCAATGTTGTACTGGCATCTAACACGGAACTCCGCATACGATTTGAAAGGCGATAATCTATTTTGAAATCAAATCACTGCAAGGTAAACGCTTTTCTATTTGTATTTCAACATTTATAACTGTAAGGTCTGCTAGATTAATAAACAGCCACTAGATGTATTAAAACTAATGATAAATTACTATATTTTGAATACGTTATATAAATCATACAATATCTTTGGTAATGCGATGTAAGTGTTCAATTTTATACCCAGTTTTTTGTTCTTAAATGAGAAAACGTTTATTTTGACAAGTAGATGAGTCGATTTATTTTCCCCGATAGTCGTTGTCGTCATTCTATTAGTAGGAGTTGATTTGAGATGAGGGAACCTCTCTACTAGGGGCAGTGCAGTTAGCCGGAGCTCCGATGTGGCCGCTGCGGCGTCTGTCGACGACTGACGAAAACGCGTTTCTGCGCATGACCGGCTGACGGTCTACTTATACAGCCGACCCGACAAGGGACAGGGAGTTTGCCTGCTGACGTGGTTGTGTGAAGTAGATTCGAGGAGGAGAGTTTGCTTGCTGACGTCGTTGTGTGAAGTCCATTCGAGGAGAGGAGTTTTGCTTGCGGACGTCGTAGTGTTAGATCGAGTGGAGGAGAGAAGCCCTGTACGAGAGAATACGCAGTCTGCATACATCATCTATTTGGTGAGTCACTCCGAATTGTAATCATTAAGGAAATTTGAAAAGAGTTCGAATATCGAATGTTGAAGGTTAAATATAAAAATTAGTACTAATTTGTTAACCTTGATTTCTACGGAATCTTCGTATGATAGGTCAAGAAAAGCTTATGGTAAATTGTGTTTAGTGATAGTTGTGTATCTATTAAATACAGGTTCTACTACCCATCACTACCTTTCCCTAGTTTGCAAACGCATATTTTGCACCATATAAGCCGCATAGGCTTGTCATCCTATTCCTAAAATTAATAATTCGGTGCGTAGGATAGGTTAGCAGCATCTTATAGGTTATTGCGGTTAGTGACAGTAGCGTATCTATTCACCATAGGTTACACTACTCTTTACTACCTTTCCTGGTTTTCAAACGTATATTTTGCATCCTATAAGTCGCATAGGCTTGTGATCCTATTCCTAAAAGTAATAATTCGTTGCGTAGGATAGGTTAGTAGCAGCTTATAGGTTATTGAGGTTAGTGACAGTAGTGTATTTATTCACTATAGGTTCGACTACCTTTCACTACCTTTCCTAGTTTGCAAACGCATATTTTTCATCATATAAGCTGCATATGCTTGTCATCCTATTCCTAAAAGTAATAATTCGGTGCGTAGGATAGGTTAGTAGCAGCTTATAGGTTATTGAGGTTAGTGACAGTAGTGTATCTATTCACTATAGGTTCTACTACCCTTCACTACCTTTCCTAGTTTGCAAACGCATATTTTGCATCCTATAAGCCTCATAGGATTGTTATCCTATTCGTAAAAGTAATAATTCGGTGCGTAGGACAGGTTAACAGCAGCTTATAGGTTATTGCGGTTAGTGACAGTAGCGTATCTATTCACCATAGGTTACACTACCCTTCACTTCCTTTCCTAGTTTGCAAACGCATATTTTGCATCCTATAAGCCGCATAGGCTTTGTGATCCTATTAATAAAATCAATAACTCGGTGCGTAGGATAAGTTAACAGTAGCTTATAGGTTATTGCGGTTAGTGACAGTAGTGTATTTATTCACTATAGGTTCTACTACCTTTCCTAGTTTGCAAATTCATATTTTGCATCCTGTAAGCTGCATGGGTTTGTTATCCTATTCTTAAAAATTTATAGTTTGGTGCATAAGATGGGTTAGGTGTATGTGCATGGTCCATTTACTGGATATAGCCTATATAGAACTTTCTATAGCTCACGATAATATATTTTGCATACTGTAAGTCGTGTAGGCCTAATAGCCTAACTTTAAAGTTATTGATCAACGCCAGTATAGGCTAGGAACTTAATTAGGCTATCTAGGTAACAGCGTTGTTTAAAAATATATTATTCATTGGCTTAAGAAACCTCTGAATCTATAGCCTAGTTTCTGAATATTTGTTTAGTACCCTGTAAACCGCATAAGCTTTCTTCCTACTTCGAAGAGTAGGTTTTAAAGTGAATATTAGGTTAAAGGCTATAACCAAATTTAATGCTTGTTAATAGCAATAGATTTGATACCAAGGGTCTAAAGAGGAAAATAGAACACACGAAATACCTGTATTATAGTTGAACTAGGATACTTGTATTAAATAACCTAAATATATTTGCTTGAAGGAATTCAGCTGCTTTGCAGGGGAGGAATATGACTCAAGACTCCCCTTAGTCATTTTGCGTTCAGGTTAAACTTATACGATAACGTAAGTCTTGTTAGTATAGAGAAGGAATTTGTTTGGTTTGATATATTTCATATTTTATTTTGATATTTGTAAACCCATAACATAACCTCAGCTTAGCACAGTACAACATAAGACACTGAAGAAACTAGAGGACGATACAGAGACCGGTTCGAGTCAACGGCTGTGGAATAAAGATCTCGCGGACCACTGATATTAAAAATCTGTTTTCTCACCCACATTTCTGAATAGTCGTCGTTACAATAGAATTTATTTCTAAACGTAATATTTTAGAACGGGGCATTGACAGCTCTAATCAACATTTATTTACGTAAAATCTCGAAATATAGAACAGAAAACTGTGATGATATCGTTCTATTGAAGAGTGCGAATAACTGAATTCGGTCTGAACGAGTCTGAGATGTTCTGTTCACTTACGTTTAACCTTGCGTATTATATCGATCTCTACCAGCGTACGGTGAGGTCGCGGGTAAGATAGAAATATAAGGCGATACCACAACCCTGGAATAGAACCCATCACGACTGTAACTATCAGGAGAGACGATATAAAAAGCGAATACACCGAAACACCTCACAGCGTGTCTTTATACATTTATCTTATCCTAAGGCCAATATTTCTTAAAAGGCATTCTACAAATGTATTGATAATCTCTTCAATGAACGAAGTAGTTACAATTAACAAGAGTGCAAATACGACATTTTCAACGTTCATGTACATTACACTCTACATGAGCGTAAGCTGCTTGACCACTATAAGCTGCTTATAAGCAATAGAATACCGTCACTATTTTGCATATACAGACATTTCTACTGGGAACTACAGATGATATAAAAATTGATATATACAAAATAAAATATTTTAACAGGTTATTGTAGACCTAAAAAGACGAAAATGTCATATAAACATAGTAATTTTAGCTGATAAAAATTCCACCCCCCCCCCCCCCCACCCCCCCCCCCCCCCACCCCCCCCCCCCCCCACCCCCCCCCCCCCCCACCCCCCCCCCCCCCCACCCCCCCCCCCCCCCAAGAATGTTACTGAAATCTTTAATCCTAAAGGATTAAAGGAATGAGTGACAAATTGAATAGAAGATTGAATTCAAATGAGTATGATTTGAAGGCGAGGTGAATGCTATCGAATATAAATAAATTCCAAAATAATACTACATAAAATGTAGATCCTTTATTTAATTATAGTTTTATTTCCTATTAGCTATTTTTATAAGTATTAGCTTTACTTACTTAAAACATAAATTATTACTTCAGCCTACTTTACTAAGTCCTGTTTTATTTGATGATTCATTATGTAATTAATTTATAGTTATTATTTTGCTAAAGCAGACTGCACGAAGATTTTCTGATGATGGTTAATGTATCTGAATTCCCACGCTACTCCCACGCAAAAAATCCCAGTTACTGATCCATTTCATAATTATTTTCAACAAACAAAATTACATAAGTGTGAAGCGGTAAACAAATATCTGCTAATTTTATGTTATTAACTTTTTTTTAACTAAATAATTTCTACTATATATATGACTTTATATCGAAAAAAGCTAGTGGTCAGATGCAATATGGCAAATCCACCTTGAATTATTTTGTTGCGACTGCTATAGTGATAATAATAAGAAACTGACATACTTCATACTTTTTCAAAATAGTCCGCTACTTCCAAATAAAGCTGGTGTGTATATTTAAGTTTGCTTTCCTAGTAGCTTCGAGATCCATTCTATTTGTAGCCATGGCTTGTATTGTACTTTCATGAACCCAATTCTCCAAGGACTGTAAAAAAATTGACACATTTCAAATTTGGATGTATTACGAATTTCAAATTGCATGAAGAAAACTGTAAATAAAATTATTGTTATGAGTTTACAGTAGCCTATCTACATTTTTCTACGAAATTAAAATATAATCATAATTATCACTGTATTTAAGATTTGTTCTCAAAAAGATAACTTTTTTGTGTTTACTGAAGACCATCCTATGATATCGTATACGTTATGAATAATATTGCTTATTACTTTTAGTGCAAAATCATATTTATTTTTAAAAAAGTAATCAAACTGATTAGATTTGTTTTAATTAAAAAGGTAACAGCTTCGATACAGAAGCCAACATCCATTTTAACATGGTTAAAATAAATATAGTTAATTATTGTTAATAAATATACGCAATTTTGTTCTAGAAGCTTTATGATTCGATACATTGTCGTATATATTTGACACAAAATACCTAGTTTTTGAAAGGATAAACTTTTACGATTTTTTTATTGTCCTGAAAGTTCAAGGGAATACAGTAAGGATATTGATATTGACAATATTTTCTATGCTACGTAGATTACATTTTCCTTTCCTATAGACTAAAGTCATTTCAATTCAAAATAAATTTACAAATGGACTCTGACAAACAGAAGGGTTCTAGAAAAATATGTTTAGTGAATATTTCAAAATTTATTTAAATAAGCTTATAAAAAATTTTTAAAAACAATCATATATCATACGTTTTACGTTTGGAAGTCTTGGTTTTTTGACCCATATTTTTAGTAAAGAGAATTGCTGGTTGTGACATGTTAGCGTTCATTCCGTTTTTTATATATTAGCAGCTTTAAAATCACAAATGTCAAGAAAATTCACGAGTTTTCATTTCCATGTTATCAAAGAATCAGAAATTTGTTCTCATTTTTGTGAATTTATAACATTATTTATAAAAATAAAAAAACTTTTTAAAAAAGGATTTTCAATTTATAAGATGTTTTTGAATCTTCTTTAGCGTAATTTGAAGGAAAGTTTTAGATGTAACTTAGAATAAAAAATTTAATTTTCATTATTTTACTTAGAATTTAGATCAGAATCCATTTAATCATTGCTTTTTGTTCTGCTTCCGGTTTAAGAGGAATAGTTTCTATTCCTTTGACACTCCTTCAGCTGGATTAAAAAATGCATACACAATTTACTTGATGGAGTAAGAATTTTATCTACACCTAACTTACGGTGCTGTACTATACAAAGTTGTCATGTTCAAAACAAATTCCACACCATGTATTCAACGACAGAAAAATTAACATTTAACTGATTATAAGCATCCAATGTCTCTTATTTGGTTATCAATGCAACTTAGAAGTAATAAGAGAATAACAATAACGAAAACAGTTAAAAATAATCACTAACAGGTCCCCTTAATCCATCAAGGTACGTGCCAAGTATTTAAAACCATATTTAGTTTAAAGCTTCATCCAATTTACAGCTCAATTTCGTGGTATGTAACAAAATAACTTACATAAGCCCTTAATCAGCTTGGATAAAGATTTCGTTGCTTGACTTAATCCGGTGATTCTTCAAACTTCCTTTTTTTGTTTTCAAGGCGAAAATATGACAATGGTGACTCTGTTGATTTAACAATAAACAACTGATAGGCCGTCAATAAGTAAAAAACTACTCTGTCGATATCACTAGTTACAATTATATTACGCACAAGCATTTTACGAGGAATAAATAAAATTTACTCTTTTGTCCTAAGTATGAGTTATGATTCAAATGAGTTTAGACATTAACGAGGAACATAAATAAAATTCATTCTGTAAACTATCTACTAGTGACATATAGCTTTCTCTAAACCTTTTAAGGGACACACACATACAATTTAATGTAATCCTTATCTACTAGGACCGATTTGCCTACTGTCAGCTATTCTCGGGAAAGATGTCTACAGTCATTAAACTATTACCTTGGAACTATATGAAGTACTTAAGTCAAATACCAAAATTCATGTTCATAGTTCAGATAGTTCTTGAGAAGTTTAATAACGCTTAGCCAAAAGCCACGACTTTAATCCATATTGAACTATATCTTATTTACGTAGTAACTACATGTCGATCAAAATTCTAAGTCTGCAAAAAAGTTCGTCCTCGATATATTCGCGAAATACAGACAGGCAGATAAAAATTTACTCCCAGATTAGATATATAGACACAGGAAGAGGTATATTTATCACACGTGGGTAAAAGAAGTGAGATTGTGTAAAAGTTCACATTTTTAAATAGGCCACTTATCTTAGCACTGGCAATTTTAAATCTGATTCAAGCTACGTCCTGGGATTTATCCGCTCCAGGGTGTTAAAATATGCAGACCGCAGAAAATTGCCAACATTTAAGAAAAAATTCAAATTTGCAGCGTTTTATGGGTTATCCGGAAGAGGTGTGGGAAAAGAATTTTTCTATAAAAATTTAATCACAAAAAGTACTTATATACATGCA
This sequence comes from Homalodisca vitripennis, assembly GCF_021130785.1. Lineage (NCBI taxonomy): Eukaryota > Metazoa > Arthropoda > Insecta > Hemiptera > Cicadellidae > Homalodisca > Homalodisca vitripennis. Next base: position 78,865,908 of record NC_060213.1, read on the forward strand.
TAACAATAAACAGTGTGACTATAGCTATTTATTCCCACTAATACGACTAATTTTAATTTTTGAACTTACTTTTTCAATCCCTTTTGAAATTGTCCCTCTTATTGATTTTTCTACAGGTCTTTTTGTAAGAACTGTTCCTGAAAATAATTATTAAATTTCTTTTATTATGTAATGAAACTGAAATTTAATTCTAAAGTATTGCATGGTTTTTCTAATAAATAAGCAATGTTTAATTTAATCTGTTAATAAAGATAATTCAAATGAACCGAATATTAAACTTACTAAACATAAGAATTACAAATTATTTTGCAATAAAATTTTGAAATATAGTTGAGAAATTGACAAATAAAACAAATCACAATTTACAACCCTATTAAAGCGCAAGATCTAGCATTTATTTCCAAAAATATATTCCAAACTAATAAGTTGTTTATAACTGATTTAAAGGCGTAGAATCAATCTAACTAGACAATAATGATAATATAGGGAAGATAAATATCCTTGCCATACAATTGTGATGTTTCTAAAAATTCAGAAAGTTTATTACTCGATACATATAACCACACCTAGTTATTGGCTAAGCGTTAGAGAAGGCTATCAGTCGTGGGAATGGAACTATTTCACTTCTTTTTGTCCGTTAAATTAATATCTAGATAATATCTTGTGATTTAGACTTGGAATCGTCCACTGGACCCTATTTTATGAATTAGCATCACTGAGTTCGATGATGGCGCATATCATTATATAGTATTTGGCTGGGCGTGAGAAAATATTTTTACATTTGTGTTATGTGTAATCATGACAGAAAGAAGAAATAGTAACATAAATACATTTTAAAACAAACTAGGTATATTGGATTTTAATATGTGCAATATTAATACACTATTTATATTATATAGTAAAGAAGTTTTAGAGTTAAAGTGAATACATTATTGATAAAATTATAATTTATCACAAACAGGTACTACCCTGTCTACCTCATTGGAAATTTTATTTCTTAAACACTGCTATGAAACCAAATATCTCAACAAACAATTAATCAAATATCATGGGTCAAAATATTTATCACATGTAAGCTATTAAATCTGCATGAAACATAGACATAGACAAGAATACGCTTTATGAAGGTACATGTCGAACTATGGAATTTGGCTCCACGTCGTTGAAGTTTATCCCTTAGTAGACTGACTCAGTAATATTTTTAGTCTGCAAAGAGATTGTAAAGACTTCTCTCTCTGAATGCAGGAACTCTTACTGAAGCGGTGCACTTTAGGAAAGCAGCTACATGAAGTGAAAATGAGAACTTTCAAAGAAATGATCTGTTATAGTTAATTAAAAGTGGAAGAGAAGAAAACACATTGGATCTAGCCATTGTATGTAATATGATTTTTGTTCGTTTGTGAATGTAAGGTCCTTCCACTTTCCCTTTAGCTTAAATAAATCAATTAGGAGCTGCCCATTTCGTACCTATCTGGAGTGTATTTGGATACATTTGTCGGTACCTGTGACTCTTGTGGTCGAAGGTACGAATAAGTACTAAAAGTGCATTATGTACCTGTTCCATTCCACCAAAAATTACGTATTTAAGGTTGTAACGTATATTTGCAGTGAACGGATCTAAGCGAAATTATTAATTTTATCTGTCTTCATATTGTTATAAGTATTACCAAGTAATATGTAATTGTTATACATTTCGCAATGGCCTACCTTTGTTGAGAAAAGGCAATTTATGAAAACACTCTTTTGCATGGGGGCTACATTTGGTCCCTTGCTAATAATAGGACATTATTTGCGTAAAAACAGTATTATTTAGTGTGCATCATGTTGTAATTAATTAGTTCATTGGCTTTTAAATCAATAAAACTGTTTAACCGATTAGCCTCCATATTAAAAATAGAAATTTCTGTTGTCATAAGTACTATTTTTGGTGTTAAAATTTTTATTTTTTATTTTGGACTAACAACGTGCCAAGAAAGTGTTTTTCAGTCGTTATTAGTCAACCAAGCTGGAAGGTCACAGAGATAAGCGCTCCGAGCGGATAGCGTATTGTGCGTGTTTTGCCTGCCTGCCCGTTCCGACCTGTACTGTCGCGACTCTACTCGTTCTATAATATTGATATAAACTATTGTATTAATATTGCTATATTCTTTTACAAAATTTCCGTTATGAAAATTTTGTGCTGTGAGAATCCTGCCATGTACATCAGGCTGCAGAATGCTGAGTGGAGCGTCGCTGATCTCGAGGGATGGACAACATTGAGGTTCGTGGCGACTCGCAGACAAGAAGAGAAAACGTTTACTCGGTCCTGAAGCCAGTCGCGAGAGCCATTGGGAGTACCATATGACAAGCGGGACATATCTATCTACTGCCCACCGCTTTCCAGTGCCCCGAGATCAACGTTTCCACCCATCCATCGTAGTCCGGTTCACCCTGAGATCCGTGAGAGCTGAATGGTTGGATGCGGCGTAAAAGAAGAGAATATTCTGACGACGGACCTGCACGCCTCGTTCAATCCGGGACCATCTGACTCGTGCTTGAACATCTGACTCAGCACAACAGGGCCCTGCTTCAGCGCGGAAAGCCGAGGTAAGAGCTGGTACACTGACCTAACGCATGGTGCAAGGATGGCAAGGTGTTTATTCCGAAAAAACACATACCTCGCGGGCCATCGGGATATTACACCAGCCTCCGAGAAACTGGACCATCTACAAGACCGACAGCCCCAGTCACGGGAAAATACGCCACCGAAACAGTGAAAGTGAGAGCCTTTTAGGAAAAACCTTTCATATTTAGTACGTAATTTCAGGTCATTGTAAAATGTTTAGTTGTAAGCAGGATAAGCTACACACAGTATAGTTATTTTTTTGTTTTGATTAAGAGTAATAGTTTCATGCATACCTATCAAAGCTTAAAATCATTTTAAATGAAGAAATCGACGTTAATTTTATATTATTCACATGCATTTTTTGTTTTCAATTTCATAAATATTCTGTACATCAAAGTTCATAAACAATTTCCGAAATAAGAAATCGACGTTAAGTTTACATTTACATTCAATTTTATATTCTATTATCATTTCATAAATATGCTAAATTACAATTTTATAAATACAAGTATATAAGAAAAATATACATTTAAAATATAAATTAATCAATAAATAATAATAGCATTCCAATTGTTTTTGCTGCAACTAAGAATAAAATCATTTCTCTCTCTCCCTCTCTTGCTTATACACACACACACACACACACACACACACACACATATATATATATATATATATATATATAAGTAGATAATAATATGGGGTTCCTGGCGCACTTTCGGAGCCGACCGAAAAGCAATGTAAAATAACTGTTCAATGTACCATAAAGGAAAGCTGAGAAATAACACAGCAAATCTCAATGAAAAATTAACCGAATCTACAGTCGTTTCGTCTCCAAAAGCGATCGGTACATTACTATCTACTCTGTGCAATGAAAAATTAACCAAATCTACAGCTGTTTGCTTCTACTTTCTTAAGCTGTGCTTTGTAAAATGTTGTCAAATCTGCTACGAATAAAGGAAAAATCTTCGAAATCTTAATAAAATTTAATCAATTTAAAACATTTTTACTAAAAAACATACTGTACTTTAATAAAAAACTTTTCTACTAAATAAACAACATGAAATTCACCAAAGTCTCTACAATTTCTAGCATTAAAACAGTGGCAACAAAGATGAATTCAGTGAATTGCCGGTTTATTTTCAACAACAGTTGATACCGTCTTCGATACTTTCCTTAAATGATACAGAATTCAAAAGAACTTGTAAAGTCTTTTGCAGAAAAAACGTCTAATGGAGTGTTTTACTATCGGCAAAAAACTAAAAAAGTAAGGGATTACATATTTAATATAATTACGAAAGATATTGGAAAATGAAAGTAAAAAAATAAACAAACAGAGAGTTTTCATCGTTTTTTTATGACATTTTTCCCATATTATACGTTCTTTCAAGATAATCAAGACTTAATTGATGAATTTCTTAGGAATTTTTGTGAGTATCAAGATTTATCAACACAATTCATTAAAGAGCATTATAGAATTTTTCTTATAGAATATAGCCACATTTTGTGTGAAACAAAAGGTATTACTGTAGATAATATTCCATGTGATTCCTATGAAGAAAGACACCAACTATAGTTATCAAAACAGTACTATGACGTGGGGAGGGACTGCAAGTTTTAGAGTTAAGACTTTATTCTACAAAGTTAATTGTTATAATTTCTTTATCTTTAATAGTCTTCTTTCCAGTAACAATCAAGTGTAGTTTTTCATTTTTGTTTAATTCTTTTAATCTTTTTCTCATCCAAAACAGTCAAAAATCTGTTCGGCAAGTGTACTTTACAATCTTCCAACTCGGCAATTATTGTAAACCCCGAATTTATCTTTCATTTTCTCCAAATTCAAGATTCTATGTTTCTTCCTTTCTTCCAATTCATTTAACTTCTTATACTCTTTAAACTTACATTCTCCAATATCATTTAACTCTTTCAAGAACTCCATTTTAAAATAGAAAAAAATTTAAAGACGGAAAAAATGAAATTTGCTAACAATCACTCGAGAAGTCGAGGGAATTGCCAACAATCTTCATTGTTTGATGCGAGGTTCTTCGTTTAATTTCTCCAAATGTACTATAAAATCATCAAAGATTTCAGGCTTAAAATCGTAGACAAATTCAACATCCAGATAATGAAAAAATACAGGTAATATCTTTTCATAATAAACGTGTGTATCGATACCTACAAACCTAATGTATTCTTTGAAAAGGAAAATAATTTTGTCCAATGGTTCCAAGAGATAAGTAAAAATTTTTATTCTGTTTTTCTAAATTCTGTAACAAATTTTGTTTGTATTTTTCACCTCCGTATTGTAATTTTGTAACCAGATTATTCAAATGTGTTAGTTTATTTCGAAATTTCCTAGGTTTAGGTCTTTCGTACAAAATTAAATTACAATCTCTACAAACTAAATATTTTTTATCAATAATTTCTCCTCTATTATAACACTTGTAACAGTTGGCATTATACTCTTCCATTTAAACAAAAAAATTTTTTTATAAATGGAGATTATGGAACTAACTCTGCCGAGATATAAATTTTTCAGCGCAAATGTTTGTGTTTACATTTCTACAACAGAGATAAATAGAAATAATTTTCATTCTATTGTACAACTATTTAGGATATTTTGTCTATGATTACAAAGATTATTCCGGAAGAAATCGAGATTTTTCATCAACGAAAGAGTATATTTTTGAAGTTTTAGAAGGAATGAAAGAGAATAATATGAACATCATCAATTATTGTAAAAGACAAAATGAATGATTGTGTCTTTGGTGTAGTGTTGTTAGTGTGCGTGTTTTGCGCTATGGGGAATCATATCACATTCAACTTCTAACGGTGTCTATTGTTTAGAGACTTGGGCCCTGCACTGCTAACTGTCCAACCAAGTTAATGGCTAGGAGCTGTAATTCGGGTCTTAGACTCTGGAATTTTTTTGTTCCCAAGTCTCAATTTTCTTTGGTAACTACTGTGTAGAAGTTGATGGAGAGATACAATTAGGGAATTTGTGTCGGGTGTTTTGTAAGTTAATGTTGTAATGTTTGTATTAATGAACGATGTGAATGAATGTAATGAACGAATTAAGGAAGAGAAGGAAATTAAGGAATGAAGTGGAAAGGTGAGGAAGCAAATGGGCGCGCCAAACCACAGTTGTCATTACTCGGCTTGTTCTATAGTCATTACAATATGGCCACTCGTGTAAAGACTTGTCCCCAACCACTGAACGACAACCATGTCTTCCTCAATAAAAAGCGCGCCTGAAGCTCTGGGATTTGAAACCCAGAACCTCAGGCTTTGAAGGCAAGCGTCTTACCAACTGAGCTACGGAGAGTCTCGAAAGTTATAAGCTATATCTCTGCTATATAAGTTGTTCAATTAGGAGTGCTAGTTTACAAATTTATTAATAATTTTATATTTCAAAAAACCACTCAACCGATTTTAATGAAATTTGGTACACACATATAGTAAATACTTAACTCTTTCGACTTAAACTTATCCATAAGGGTGAAATCATCCCCTATTTCTTAATATTCATAAAAAAATAAAAAAATTTATCAGAAAAAATCTGAAACTTCAAAAACAAGCGAGTTCAACTTAAAATTTCATGAAAATAACAAAATTTTCAAAAACTACCCCAATCATCCCTTATCTTAAAACTCTTATATCTCGAGAACTATTGGAGCTTTTTTGCTGAAATTTGGTATATAGGATCAGTAAATATTAAAGTATTTTTTAAAAATCATAACTTCCGGTCCAACCCTTAAGATGATGACCTTGGAATAGTTTTTTTGTTAAATATCATCCCCATTTTTTAAGATATTCTTTTGAAATTTAATATGAATACTTATATCAATGTCTTTAACAATTCTGTAAAGTTTTAAAATTATCCGATGAATAATAGTGAAAATAACGTGATTTTTACTGAATTTCTCTAATATCGTTCTTAATCACATCATAGGCTAAAAATTTCTCAGAAACCACAACCACATAACAAATCGCGTTTGTAACAGCTTTTTGAAAATCCATATTGATAATTATATCGTTCTTTGAACCAGAAATATTTGTCAAACTCTTTGTTGTATCAATGACATAAATAGGTCTATTCGCTAAAAATTCTTTAGGATTGTAATACATTTCCTTATTATTACAGTAAACTTTCTTAAAATCTTGATACATCTGATACATGATTCTGAAAAGACCTCCGGAAATGTTTAAATTTTGTAATTCATCTGGATAATAAGAACCGTTTCAATTTTACTCTGATATTTTTTACATCCAAACTATCAAACTTTGAAGGATTTTTTTCTTGATTATTCTGTCTATCTGTTTGAAAACCTATTATAACGAACTTGGGATTGAAGATATTTCTATAAATATTTGTGATATCGAACGAATAAGTTGTTCCGGAAATACCTTTTTGTTCAATACATTGCCAATCTAGAAAATTAAACATAATGTTTTGACTTTTTGTAATTTCATCAATCAACCTAATTTTACTCGTGGTTTTATAATCAATCATTGGAACTCTAATAATAAAAATCTGTAATTGTTTATTTTTCCATCAACAGGCATAACATTTCCAGTTGCAGTCTTCAGAATCACATCATCGTCTTCTGCTCTTATAAAACTTAGATAAAATCCTCCTTTATAGATCGGAATAGTAACATTTTCAAAAAATCCTAATCCAAAATGAGATAAATTTCCAGCTGCTTCAAAAACACCAAATTAAAAATCTGATTCAAAGCCATTAGAAGTTTGAGAAATAACATCACTTTTTGAATACGAAATAGTTCCTTTAATTGTGCTTAATTGGCCACAGTTTTCGACTTCTTCTATCAATTTATTGTGTTTTCTTACTTCAATCTTAGAAAATAAAAACGGTATAAAATTATCGATTAATCTAACATTATCAGTTCCAAGATATGCTTGACCATCTTGTTTTGTTAAAGTTCCAGAAATATAAAACTGGAAGTTAGACGAGCAAAAGTTATCTCCAAAATCAATATTAAACTCAGTTCTTTTATTCGGTTCATTCAAATGTTGTTTACTAATTGGATAGAAATTTTTAAACTCCGCCCTTTCAATATCACTAGCATATTTTCTGTAGTCCGCCATTTAATAAGAGAAAATTTAGAAATTTTAAACATCATGTATCATTTTTTCATCGATCTAATGTACGTTTTTATAAGAAAAGATATAAATTTTAGTAAAATAATTAAAAAGATTAGAGTCATTTTTAATGATCTACTTCGTCATATTCAGGATTCTCTTCCTTAAATTTTGCGATCTCGGTCACATATTTCAATAAAATTTGCACAGGATAGTAACCGCTATCTATAATATTGTTCCAATCAACTGTATCTTTATTTTCATCCAAAAACTTTATACTCAAGTGTTGATAGAGACAAAGAACAGACATATGATCTTTTAATTGATAATGTATATTTTCTTGAATGAACTCTGGGGACAGAGTTTGATATTTTGCAATGTTTATACCAATTCAATTTGTTTACGTATAATCTCATCATATCTTCGGATAATTCATATTTTTGAGAAATGTCATCCCAATGTTCTTTTTTCAAATCTCTTTCGTGTTGCATGATAAAAAGATCGAAAGCACTGTAATGTCCCGCCATCTCTATTTATTAGGAAAAAATTTCAAAATCAAGTTTTTATAAATTGACTCTTTTTTGAGTTACATTCAGCACATTTTCCCGAAATTCTCTTAACTCCATTGATGTTTGCATAGTATTTTATATCATTTGTTGCAGTTTTTTCTTTACATCTCACACAATATATGAGCGCCATTTATATAAGGAAAATTAGTCATCATAGCCGCCTAATCCATTAAATCTGTTATCAATGTTTTCAAAAGATTTATTAACATCTTCTTTAAATTTATTAAAGTTTTCTTCTAGTTTATTTACTTTATCGAGATATAAAGAGTATTGATCATCTATTCTTTTAAGTAATTCATTATTATGTGTTACTTTCTCATTGGAAACGTGTACCAAAATTTTCAAAAAAGTTTACTTTCTCATTGAAATGTGTATCAAAATCTTCCAGAATTTTGTTAATTGTTACACCAACTAATTCATTAACATTATTTTTATATGTATTAAAGTTTTCTTCTAGTTTATTTTACTTTATCAAGTAATTCACCAACTTCGTCTACTGATCTTCTATTTCTGGCTTCTAACTTGTCATAGACTTCTGTTGTAAAAATCTTTAACATGCTGTTTATGATTCTCATAATTTTGTTTTAGTTCATTAAACATTTTAATAGGATCTTCTAATTGAATCATTACAACAACATCAAATGGATTAATTCCTTTACTAACACCGCTAATTCTTTTTCCTTTAAAATCTAAGGCATTTTTAACATTCGGATCATGTAAATCAACAATATCGATGTTTTCTGATAATTTTAGAGGTTTTAAAATTTGTTCTTTAACAACAACATCATGTTTGTCAATACCAGGTCGAACACCGACAATTCTTTTTTTATTAGCTAAACTAACATAATTCTTTTCAACTTTGATCGCTTCAGTAATTTTATCAGCTTTTTTCGATATGAGACATTAAATTGGTAAATAATTTTTTTACACCATCATCAACTTCTTTTTCCAATGTTTTTATTTTATCAGCAACTTCATTTGAACTCATGAAATTTGCAAGTTTGTTATCATATTCTGCTTTAAAATCTTCAATCTCGACAGCAAACATATCTGAATCTGGAAGGTTTTGTAATACATTTTCTAACTTGTTATCAAACTCATTTCTCAAACTATCAAAATTCAAACTATTATCTACATTTTGAATAATTTGTGTTCCAAATACGTCAAAAATATTTTGTGAATCCATATTTATTAAGTAATAATTTGTTAACAACTTCTTTAAAATCTTTACCAGTACTCAGTTCATTCAAAACAAAAACACATAAATGACCACAAATTGGGGGATCTTTATAGTCTTGAATCTGAGAATCATTGTAGTAGACGCTTGATTTTTTCAAATATTTAATCAATTCTATAGGTGGTTTGTCCTCAATTCTTCCATACGAATCAAAATAACATGCATTCTTATCATTTTTATAATAACAAATCCAATGCGTTCCACTTCCCATAATCGAGTCTAAATTCACAATTCCACATTCAAATTTCTTAACTTTTTTCAGGTAATGTATCTCTCATGAAGATTCCTCTAAAATGTTTAATATTTTTGCAGATTTCTTCCAATTCCCCGAATGTTAAAGGTTTAATTTTTTTTTTTTCAATGTTTGATTTCACGTAATTCAAAGTGTTTTCATCTAATCCAGATCCTGTAACATCTTCCAACTCTTTATCTAACCAATTTAAAATGTTTCGAACAATAGGAATCACATCCTTTTTAAGGATTGGAGCAGCTTTACGAACATAAGGAACAACATTTTTAACAACTGGAATATTTTCTCCAAAATCTAATAAATCTTTCAAAAGTCCACCATTTTTAAGTTCTTTCAACTGATTATAAGAAAATTCTATTCTGGTTCCTTTATTGTTTTTCTTATGTTTTTCGAGTTTATTGTATTGTCTATTTGTTAAAAATATCTTATCTTCGCCATTTTTTAGTTGATCTATTTTAAATTGAATACTAACGGGTATTTTCTTCTTAAAAGCGGATTTTATTTTTTCTTTCTGATTTTTGCTGAAATTTACATTCACCTCCATTTATATAGTTAAAATTTCAAGTTCTCTTCGATTCCCATTCCTAGTTTTCTCTTCAAAAACATTGCTCCAGCTGTTGGAAGCGCAACAAATCTTTCACCTAAACTAGCATCTTTTGATAAAAATCTATCCATTGCTTTATCTTGCAAAACTTTATCTGCTATATGTCTGGAATTTGTGTCTCTATGTTTTGCATAAAAAATATCGTGTTCCATAGCAGCTTGATCTAATTTATTTATACCAGGATCTCCTCTTTTTAGTCTTTTTTCGAGTTTTGTCCCAGGCCCCCAGATACTGATAAGTTGGTACGTGTAATTCAAAAGGTAAATTGTTGATAAAATCATTCAAAAGTCTGCTACCTTCAATCATAGATGAACTTATTGCCGGCAAAACTCGTTTTAAATATTTAATTCCATCAGGTTTTTCAATCATTTCATCAAGTTTCTTCGAAATAAAATCTTTAATCGCTTTCTTTTCGTTCAAAAAAAAAAATTGTTGTTTCCAGCCTTTTCTTGAGCATAAATATAATTAATAATTCCATCGAGTTTTGTCAAATCGTCGATATATCTGTATTCAATCTTATTATCACTGTATTTTCTCACACCTGATCCTTCGATTCTTTTTTCCCAAATTGGTTTAATCAAATTGAGATATTTTTTACCTTTACTTGACTTTGGTTTCTTAGTTGATAGATCATTATTTTTGTAAATTGAATCAGATTTCCATAAAATTTCAGTATACTTTTTCAAGTCTTCTTCAGAATATAAACCGTCTTTTGGAACATCAGTGCCTGTTAATAATCTCCATAAACCTTGAGTTCCTTTATATGTTTTTTCATTAATAATGATATCATTATGCTCAAAATTCACGGGCAAATTTCCAATCATAAAACTTTTCTTTTTTTCTGTCCCAATACAAACCAAATTTATCATCCTTTGCTCTAGGAAGAAATTTTTTTACCAATTTCACCAATTATTATATCCGTTGTTCCAGGACTTATTGGTTCAACTATGGTAGAGTCTTCAATGATTCGAGGTCTAAATGGTGTTGAAGATGGTAAATTTTGGCAATTCAAACTCAGATTCTGGTATCGAAATATCAGCAAATTGTCGTACAACTGGAACCAAATTCATCAAATTTTGATTATCGCTTAAAACATTTTCAATTTTGCCCTCAACATTTTTTTATTGCAGATGTTACAGGTTGATTAATTTTTTGAATAAATTCTTGTTCTTTTTCATCAATTCGAATCTGTTCTTTAAATTCTTTGATTAATTTCTTTTCTATTTGATCAAGTTTTTTTGCTTCTTCTGAAGTTACGTTCGCCATTTATTTAGGAAAATTTTGAAACGTAAACGTGGAACGTGGAAACGTGAACACGAAACGTGAACACGGAACGTAAAACGTGAACGTGGAACGTGAAACACGAACGTGAAACACGAACGTAAAACATGAACGTGAAACGTAAACACGAACGTGAAACATGAACGTGAAACATGAACGTGAAACATGAACGTGAACGTGGGAACGTGAACGTGGAACGTGAACGTGGAACGTGAACGTGGAACGTGAACAGATTTACCGTTTTTCTGTTATTTTTATAATGTAAATAAAAAGTAAAGATAATATAAAAAATAATTGTAACAAATATTTTATCAAGTAGATTTGTCAGACCACTGAGCAGCATTTATATTAGAAAATTTATTCAGATATTTACCATTTTTAGGCTTCAAAGTTAGATTAATAGTTTAAAAATCCGTAGTCTTCCTTCCAAATTTTATCACATAACTCAATAAAGTGGTTAAAACTCATATCAGATCCCACATAATTGTTATAAATCTTTCTCGAATAGTGATCATCTCGCTTAAAAACACACAAAATATTCAGATTATTTCTTATAACTTGTTTATCAATCTTTGAAAAGCATTGAGAAAGATAGATACAAGAGATATTTTTGTGACGGGACATTACGAAATATTCCTTAATAACGTCTTGATTTTCCAAAATACAATCATCAAAAACGATTAAAGAATTCGGTTTACTTTCGCTTAATGGAACTATGTCCTCGGAAGCATTATAAAAATGTGATATTTTTTTGTTTAAGTTTTTCTCAATATTTTCAAATCTTTCTTGTAATTTTTTATAGGCGTCTTGTTCTAAAGATTTACTAAAAACATACAAATTGGAATAAGGAATCAACCTATTGTAGATAAAATTCAATAATAAAGTTGTTTTTCCACATCCACTTGAACCAACAATTAACAATCTGATTGGTTGATCTTTCTTATTTTCTTCAAACGTTTGAAGTTTTATCTGATCTTTTTGCTTTAAAAATTTCTCCATTTAAATAGAAGATTTTCATCTTGAAGCAACGCTTGCGAAAATGAAGCTGTTCAAGTTGACTTCAGAAAGCTCTAAATTAGTTTTAAACTTGGAACATCCTATACACTTAGAGGAAGAATCAAATTATTTTATCGGTTTTAAGCGGTTTTTATTCTGACAATTTTGTAATAAATATTAGTGAAAGTTCTCCTTATTGCATAGGATTTAGTAAGAAGAACATAACAAAATACTATGGTTTAAACAAAGGATATTATACTTTCGATCAAATAAAAAATTCCCTTAAAAATTATCTGAAAACATTCAAACAATCAGATAAATCTTTAAACTTCAACGAAAACAAGTTTGAAATGCAAAAAAATTATCTCTCTAATAAAATTCAAATAAAATCACCAGTAAGAATAATGTTTTCAGCAATTATTGTAGATTTGTTGGGGTTTGTTCAAGAAACTATTGAGCCAAAATCAGGTATATTTAGGAAATAAAACGCCAAAATTTAGACCGTTCGATGTAATTGAAGTGCACTGCAATCTCGTTGAACCTAGTTTTGAAAATCATACCGAACATTTACACAAAGAATCTGAAATTTTGTACACTTTTTTCCCAAATGTTGCTTATGGATCAAAATCAGTGAAAAAACCGAATGAAATCGATTATATTCCAATTAGAAAAAATATTAAAAGAATTCAAAAAATCGTTGTAACTATATAAGACTCTGAGGGAAATTTATTAAATAATGAGAGTAAAACAACAATATATTTAAGATTGTCGAAAGAATGATGAATCAAGGGGAGCTATTGAATAGCTTACCTTCAAATTTTCAAGAAAACAACTTTTGAATGTATAAATTACAGGAGTCTATCCCATAGACCCCTTAACAATCTTCATCCTGACCCTGTTTTTATCAATGAATCTGGACTTTATACTGAAATAAAAATTACTAGTTAAATTTCTTTTCTATCTAAATGGAGTCAGTTGTAGACCTACTCAACAGTCAACTTACATTCAATAATAAAGACATTTGCACGATTGTTGACGAAAATAATGAAATTTGGTTTAAGGCTAAAGATGTTGCAGAAATTTTACAATATGAAAATACTAGACAAGCTATCATAAAATAATATTGATAATGACGAGAAAATAGCCTTTAAATATATAAATTACAAGAGTCTATGCCATAGACCCTTTCAAAATCTTCATCCTGACACTATTTTCATTAATGAATCTGGATTTTATTCTTTAATACTAAGATCTAATAAATTAGAAGCAAAAACCTTTCAAAAGTGGGTTACAAAAGAAGTTTTGCCAAGTATTCGTAAATTTGGTGAGTACAAACTTGAAAACAAGATTAAATATTTAGAGGACGAAGTTAAACACTTGCAAATTAAAGATGAAATAAAAACGGAAATAATCGCAAAACAAAGTGTAAAAATTGACTTAATGAAACCAGAACTTGTTTGTAAAGATTTTGCTAAGAAAAAACACCATGTTTTTGTATTAATTAAGAAGAATCACATGTGGGAATATCCTTATTACGTTATCAGAGCTCAAAAGAGAGAAATACCGAAAAGATTGAAAGAACTTGAAATTGATTACCCAGAAATGGAAATTTTATTAAGACATGGAGATCCAAATAGTATAAATCTCTACAACCAAATGAAAGAATCTTTGAATATTTTATACAACGGAAATCATTTTACTACAAATATGGCAGAATCTCGACTGATTTATAGAATATCTAAATTACACGATGAAAATGTTTCTAAATTTTACTAAAAACTCTCGATTTATTATATTTTTTTTGTAAATGTTTAGCATAACTAGGTAACCATCGTAGAATTTTTTTTCATATTCACAAGGCATTTCGTTTTTATATCTTTCGCTGAAAATTTTTTTAGCACAATCTTTGCAAAAAGCATCTTTTCTATCTTTACTATGCTGCCAGTTATTAAATTCAGAAATATTTTTAATTTCTTTACAAAAGTAACACTTTTTCTCTTCTAAAGTTAATTTGTTCATTTTATCATATAATTCCTTACAATAACAGTCTTTTCTATTCTCTTCTTGACACTTTGTACATTTCTTTTGAGACTCCATTTAAATAGAAAAAATTATTACACAATGAAAATGTTAAACTCTTAACTTATGATATTTGGTTTGTAAATGTTTTTGATAATTATTTAACCATTTTATAGTTCTTCCACATTCACATTGAGTATCTTCATAATATAATCTATGAAGATTCTTCTTTACACAATCTTTACAATATGAGTCTTTCTTATCTCTACTATAGTGATCACTATTAAACTCTGAAATTTTTTTTAGTTTCTTTACATTTAAGACATTCTTTATCTTCCAAAGTTAATTTTTCTATTTTATCATATAATTCTTTATGATATTCCCTTTCACAATCTTTGCAATTATAATGCATTCCATCTTTCCTATTTTTAATCTTTATAAAATTCATTTAAATCTTTAAATTCTTTGCACTTTGTACATTTCTTTTGATGCGCCATTTATATATAGAAAATTTATATTACAGTTTTGACTTCTTCAATTCATATTCATAAAACTTTCCGGTTATTTCTTCATTATTTAAATCTTTTATACTATAAGTTACAGGATCTGTGTTATTAATTTGATAAATCACAAAGATTTCTCTTGACCAATTGTTCTTATATTTGTTCGAAAATGTTTGTTTTTTACTAACAATTCTTACATGATCATTGACTTTAAATTTAGTTTTCGTGTGAATTTCAGGTGGAACATACTTGAAAACGGTCTCTAATAACTCCTTTTCTGCATCCTTATCTACGTCTTTCGGTTTCATTTTGATTGTGCTGTGAACTGTATCGTTATAATTGTTTACGATTCTTTGAAGAATATCGATCCATTTAAAGTTTTTATTAATCTCAAAAATTACTTTCATTCTCTCATTTTGATTTCTGTTATATCTCTCTACAATACTTGATTTCTCTTCGTTTTCAGTATGATAAATCTTAATGTTGTATTTCCTCAAAACATCGTTAAATTCTTTATTTTTAAACTCTAAACCCTTATCTGTATGAAGCAGGTTAGGAGGTTTGTGATTGATCCTTATGGCATCTTTTACTATATCTTCGAAAGCTTTTGAAATATCCTTGCCGTTTTTTTTTCTTTTGATAGCTCTTGACCAAGCATATTTTGAGAAAGTATCAATAACATTTAACATATACTTAAATCCATCATTTTGATCTGAATAGTTTAGACATTATAACTAAATCTGCTGCCCATAAATCGTCAATTCCTAATGTTATAATTTTTCTCTTTTTAAACTTTTTTCGTACTGGTGCATGAATTTCTCGAGCTTCAATCTCTATCTTATCTTTAGTCTTCAATTCTTGCTTAACAGGTTTTGGATTTGGATTCTTTATAAACTTACTCTTGTTTGTCTTACATTTTGAACATTTTGCAGCAATTCTATACAATCCATTTTGAGTTTGAACGATTTTTGAATCTATATTTTTCGTTTTTCTTTTTACACTTGTGACAGTGAATTAAATCATCTTCCATTTACATATCAAAGTTTTCAAGTTTATTTAATTCGTCTAATATATCAGATTTTGCTTCATTTTTATAGCCATAACCGGTACTGTATCGATCTTATTTTCTAGGACAATTCTCTTATCATCTTTAGCGTTCAGTGCCAGCTTGTTTATGGTAACAGTGTACAACTCATTGTTTATAACTTTTGATGACTGTCATCTCCCTAAATTCTTCTTTATCTTCGAACAAACATCTCTTCAAGTTTTCGATATTTATTGTTTTATTTACAACGCTTCTCTTAATTCCTTTACACCTAACTGGGTTTTTATCTAGATATTTGTACGAGTACATCTTAGACCTTAAACCACAAAATTCTTCTAAAACGCTATTTAACTCATCTTTGAATTTCCCTATTACCTTCTTATTTTTAGTAGTGAAACATTCATGATCTTTTGGATAATCACTTGTATCAAAGTCATCTATATTTTCTTTAATAATTTTAAAAGGATCTCGTTTCAATTCTAGAAAATAACTGTCTGTATCCATGTAACACAGATTCAAATCTGGATCAAACTTCTTTAATTTGTTGTAATAAAACTCGTACATTAGCAATTTTGAGAGGTCGAGAACTGAAAATCCTATGTAAATCGGTTTGTTAAATTTAACCTTTTGTTTGTACATGTAACTCGCTATACAGTTGTCGTCAAAGATGTTTAAAGCATTTGAAATTTGTTTTCTTAGCTTGTTTCATTGAAAATTCTTCATTTCCAAGCTTAATATCACATCTGTTTCTCACATTTTCCATAGATTTTCCAAACACTGAGTTGTTCATCAGCTTATAAAAGTCCTTTTCAAAGTCGCTTGTAGCTTTGGTTCTCATGTTTGTGTTAAAATCAATGTATTCTTTCATAAAAGGCTTCTGATCGAATGCAATAACTCTATTCACATGTTTCAAAATCATACCTTGTTCCAAATAGAACTTCAAATTTCCCGAATGAACAACGTATTCAGTTTTATCCAGTAGAGTTGTGCAAAGTTTGTTTTTAAAATGTTCTGGAGCAAGAGGTAAATCCTTGTGATGTTCGTGTAAATTTGTTGGATATCCAAGATCGACTTCGAGAATATAGCCATAAATCTTCGTCGCCAGTGAGTTCTAAAATTGTTTCTTGCCACTCTTCTTTTGTATACGTTTTAGGATCCATCCACTTGATATCACTAAACGGCAGTTTTTGCATAAGACCATACCCATAAAGGTTGTTTGCATCGAGATAGAGTAAATAGTTTTTCGGGCTTTGTCTTATCAAAATCTTTTAAATATTTGTTATTTTGCTTTCACATATCGTTTAAAACACTGAGAAATGCCCCCGCGAATGCCTTTTTCAATCATCAAATACATATTATAATCGTTAATTAGCTGAAGCTCAATTTTCGTTAATTTTAACATTGCGTCCCATGCGAGACTGGGAGCTGTTAGATAGTGTGCCGGATCGAGTTTTATAACAATTAAGGCAAATGTTTCTGAAATTTTCGAATATATCAGCAAGCAATAAAACATCTTGGATATTGTACAAATCAGAGTAATTTCCAAGATTTTTCTCTTTTAATTTGTTCCAAACATTTAAGTAGTGTTGAAAATCTTTCTCAGATATGCTCTCATCTGTCCAAAAGTGAATAGAAATCTTGAATTCTCAATTCTTCTGTGTAATCAAGTTTTTCAATACTGTCGATAAATTCATAGGGAAATATTCCTTTTCCAGATAGAATTTTAAAAATCTCGTCGTCGTCATTTGGCTGTCTTTCTATTATCTCATTCAGTCCATCTTGTATAAAATGATTTGTATGTTTGAAGTCTTCTCTCTTTAGATTTTTAGCTAACTTTTCTATAGACGAGGCCATGAATCTGAACGTGTCTACAAACGAAAACTTGATGAATTTTCTTGGCTTATCACCTTCGAATTCATAGCCATATCCAGAATTTACAGAATAATTTATATATTTTTCATCGGTGTTTGCAATCAAATCAACATTTCCATATTGTTTAGCCAATTCTTTTATGTACAAATGAGTATCGTAATTTGACATATTGTGGCAGAAAACGGGAATATTCTGAGGAAATTTCAAATTTAGATTGCAACATGCATGAGCTGCGCCTCGAAACTTGCCGGTTAAATGACAATGATCTCTCACTTTATTATAACTCTTATCTTTCCAACTATCAGGAGTAAAACCATACTGAATTGACCCAACATCATAAGCAGACCATTCACAGATATGACAAACGTTTGAATTTTGATACGAAATTTCTTCTTCTTCTGTCAATTTCATAGTTTCATGTTCTTAGAATTATATTTTTTCGCTATGTATTTCGATAATTTATTGAGTTCTTCAAACAATTTTGTCGGGACGTTTTTCAAATCTTCTTCATTTTTTGCTCGATAACATATCGGCTTGTACATACGATTGGTCACATTCGAAACTAAATATAGAGTAAAACCATAAGGAATGTGCCTCTGAATCTTGGTTGTAGTCGATCTTTGTGGATTGTTCTTGCATGTCGGAATTTTTTCTAATATGCTCTCAAAGTCCATATAAATTACGTACGGATGGTTAAATTTCTTTTGATAATTAGTAAATTTAGTTGTTTGACCTGGAAATGGCATAATTGGCTTACAAACTTCATGATTTTTACAAATTTCTAAGTGATCTGTTAAATCTCCAGATTTGTAAAAATGGCTTAAACATCTTCTACACAAAAATTTTCTTTCTTTATGTTTAGACAAACTGCGAAGAAAACAAGCTTATTTAAATCGGTTATCAAAACATAATGAGATTTATCATCTTGTTTAACATACAATAAATCAATGTTTGTTTCAGCGTCATATTTTTTCAGAAATTTGTAACGGAAACAATGTTAATATTTTCATCAAAACTGTAGACATTGATAGACATAGGACTTATACTTGGAATTGTAGCTTCGTTTTTCAAATATTTGTATATCTTTCAGAGACATTGGATACTCAAAACCTGAAAATATTTCGTCATTCACAAATTTTTCGTATTGCTTTACACGTTCACAGTCTCTTTCTGGTTTTTCAATAGCACATCTTATTGAGTAAATAAAGCAAAAATCATCTCTATTTTTTATATTTATACAAGCTTTTTTATCTTTTGATATTCTTTGGTAAATCGATGTATGATCCTGCATTCATCATTTCGTGTTTATTAAGGCTCAAAACTAGTTGTTTGCAGCTTTTAAATGTCCATCCAGAACCCTTATTTGGATGATTTGTTTGTTCACGATGTGTTAATTTATTAAATTGTTTAGAAATAAAGTCGTTTACGTCAAATATTTCGTCTGATTTTATAGTAAAATACATTGGGCAAGTTTGTGGTTCACCGTTTACTAAAGTTCGTTCATATTCACATTCCAAAGAGAGATATCCTTTCATATTTTTAACATTCTCTTGAAATTTTTCTATTAAACTTTTAATTTCTGGCCTCATAATTGGATAGATATTTGTAAATTGACATGGAATTGTCGTTCAAGTTTGTTAAAATGTATTGCTTGAAAAGACCGTGTATTGGAGGATAAAACTTCTACATCAATGATATTTTCGGATTTTACTTTAAGAGTTTTATCAATTTCTTCGATCATTTCAGACTTGGTTTTATCGTTAGTACCGATAGCCAACTTTTCAGCTATTGAATGAAGTTTTTCATCATTAAATAGGTCGAGATTTTTCTTTTCAACTTTGAAATTTCTCTTTAATTCACGTAATTTCTCAATATTAAACATGTTTTCGTGATCGGCAATTTTATTTTCTCTAGCCCATTGTCTTAAATA
Source organism: Homalodisca vitripennis (assembly GCF_021130785.1). Taxonomy (NCBI): domain Eukaryota; kingdom Metazoa; phylum Arthropoda; class Insecta; order Hemiptera; family Cicadellidae; genus Homalodisca; species Homalodisca vitripennis. Next base: position 78,885,922 of record NC_060213.1, read on the forward strand.
ATTTAGTTCATTATCGTAAATTTGCTTGTTTTTTTCGTGACTTTTAGAATTATAATGGCGATCATAGTTTTTTCTTAAAATTTCTTTTTTGCAGAACGGACATGATATTTTTTCGCGCTCCATTTAGATAGAAAAATTTATTTAACTAAATGGTGCTTGTAAACCAACGATTGCGCCTCTCACGGCGTGATATCACTACGGATATGACGCAGGCGAAGCGATTATCGTGATGGTCGGTCTGTAGTAGCACACCTCGACTGTCATTGAAGATTTTTCCTTTATTAGTAGCAGATTTGACAACATTTTACAAAGCACAGCTTAAGAAAGTAGAAGCAAACAGCTGTAGATTTGGTTAATTTTTCATTCCACAGAGTAGATAGTAATGTACCGATCGCTTTTGTACGAACGACTGTAGATTCGGTTAATTTTTCATTGAGATTTGCTGTGTTATTTCTCAGCTTCCTTTATGGTACATTGAACAGTATTTTACATTGCTTTTCGGTCGGCTCCGAAAGTGCGCCAGGAACCCCATATTATTATCTACTTATATATATATATATATATATATATATATATATATATATATATATATATATATATATGTGTGTGTTTGTGTGTTTATATTATTTTACTCACCATAACTAATCTTAGTATAATATGTTCTTGATTTTTTTTTTGATTATTGAGTAAACAAGAATATATTTTTAAATGCAGCAGGTGTTACTTTTATTTTAATAGTTATAATACAAATCTTATTTACACTTTTTTTGTAATATCTAGATTGGGCCAAACAATATATTTCGAGGTAAAGTAGGAAATTTTTACTTATGCAGGAATATTAATATTACATGAAATTTGTAGTTTTTATGTTAAGGTTTAAATTTTATTAATTTTAAGGGGAGTAGTGGAATTTATGTTAAATTGGTTCTCTTCATTAGTTATGAGTAAAATGAAAAGATCGTATACCAAATATGTTAATCTGGTCATGATAACATCATTAGAAATCGTTGTTTTTTATCACTGTATAAACTGACCAGGCAAGTAGATAAAAATATTATAAAGAATAATACTTTCATCCTTATTTAGTTTTGGTAAATTTTAATTATTTTAAAATTATTTATCTTTTAAAGGATCAAATATATGAACTTAAATTCATTTATATTAAGACCGTTTATTAGTTAAATAATGTTAGAAACAGTAAAAATCATTTTCAATCGTAGTCGACTTTTAATTATACAAATGCTCGCATGATTTAATAGCACTGTATGGCCAATATTTATTTATTTACTATTTTATTAATATTTTAGATTTAATTAACTGTTATAAAATTATTAGTGGTAAAAATGCATTTTTAAATAAAAAGTGGTTGGGCGGGCAGGCAGCCTGTCAAGAAACAATAGAAAAAGGCAATGACTGACGATAATGATAATGGTATCCTTCCAGTGATATGCACTGAAATAGATTGTATAGATGAAATATGACGATTTTTTATTCTTCCCAGGGGTAGTACACTTACCCATATAAATGTGTTTTCATTTAAATATTAGAAGCTTTTAAAAATAAATTGCGATTTATCGTTGTATTTAAGTTTATTAGTAGACAAGTTAGATATTATAGTTTTTAGAGAATGTTGGCTGGGGGAAGGAGAGGAGGGGGTGAATATAGATGAGTTTGACCTTGTACTGACAGACAAAAGACGAAACCAGAACGACGGTGCAATTGTAATGTATATGTAAACAAACGCTTATCAGTGACAGCACTACAAATAAACTTAGGAGACGTATAAGGAATTTCACTTGACTTTACTTTCTATAATAATCACTTTAACTTTTTAGCAATATAAATAACTTTTGATAGTGATGTAAACAGTTTTATTGAAGCTCTCGACAACTATTATTTGAACTTAGAACACACAAAAAATGCATTATGTTGGAAGACATTAACATAGGCCTTTTTACAAATAACGACATTTTGGATAAATATTTGCACTGCCTCACTGGACACGGACTTGTACAATGTGTGGACAGAGCTACTCAGGTGACAGATCACAGCAGGACCTGCTTGAACCATATCTTTGTGAGATACGACGACTGGCGGAATGTGCGGGCAGCAGTGGTACAGACCACTGTCACAGACCACTACAGCACCGCACTTAGTATTGCACTCGGCAGTGCTACCCAGGACACGCCCTCACTGCCCATCACGTACACGGACCGAGCACTGTTCGCCGACAATCTCATATACTCACTGGGAACCTGTACTGAAACTGCTGTGATACAAATTAGTGTGGAAATGTTTTTGCTCCTATTGTTTCAGGTGCATTATAAAGTAAAAAAAAACAAAATTAAAAATCCTGTTACACGCAAGAAAAGACTCTAGCCATGGATTTCAACCGACCTAATAAGCACTATAATGTAAAGAGATATAATAAGCAAAATCTTTAAATAGCAACCTTTTAATTGTGAATTACGAAACCAATTTAAAATCCTTAGGCAGTATTTGAGCAATACTTTGATATACGCAAGGCGGCAGTATTACAGAAGTAAACTGAATGAATCAAGAAGAGATGCAAAATGTTCTAGGAAATAGTGAATGAATTGGCCGGGACGGTTAAAATTAGAGACGCATTTCCAATCAAAATCTTCTTCCTGGAACGACCACAAAATAACAAAGAAATATTAAAACAAGTTACTAATGATTTCAATACTTTTTTTCATTTGTTGGTAAAAAATTAGCAGACGATATCATTGTAAGTGGGAACCAAGAGGTGAAATACTCTGAAATTATATTACAATACAATTCACGGACTTCACAATACAAACTGTGATTTAACAAGAGGTTGCACGGCAAATCACTGGACTGAGACGAGGATCCGCACCTGGGTGGGATGGGGTTTCGGCGGACCTGATAATGTCTAATATGCATATTATTTTGCACCCTTTAACACACATAATTAATTTAAGCATATAAACTGGCGGATTTCTCCAAAAATTCCAATTACTCTAAAATGTACTCCCTTTATAAATCAAATTGTTGTACCTACAAAAGCAACTACCGTTCTATTTCATTATTAAGCGTGTTTCCCAAAGTTTTAGACCGTATAGTGAAGAACCAGCTAGTCTCACATTTACAAAACAGCAATAATCGTATATTGAGTGTGTGCCAATATGGATTTAGATCAGACAAAAATATTAATGATGTATTGTTTGACGTAAATAAGGAATTTAACGAATAGATTTTTACTTATATTTTAGATTTTAAATAAGCGTTTGACTCAGTTGGTCGCAAAATCTTGAAACAAAAATGGAAATGATAGAAATCCGTGATACTGATTTAGCGTGATTCACTAGCTACTTGAATGACAGGAAGCAGGTTGTGTCTATTTGCGGAGAAAATAATTATCCACAAAATGTAGACTACGGGGTAATACAAGGCAGTACATTAGGCCCAATTTTTGTTTCTAATATATATCAACAATATTGCGAAAACTTTTTCTGTTCGCAGATGACAGTTTAATATTTATTTCAGGGACAAGTTGGCTAGAAGCACAGGCCAAGGCATGGAGCGATTTGATGAATATAAAGCTGTGGTTGGATCAAAATATTCTGTCATTAAACGTCTTAAAAACAAAATTTATGCCAATCTCTTTAAGCACTAACTCAGAATGCCCATTCGATTAATTGAAAATTCATAATTGTGGAACTTCCACAAATTTAATATGTGATTGTAAGAGTATGGAGAGTGTACTGTCCTATAAGTATTTAGGTGTGGTTTTCGATCATGGATCCCACTTTAGGACGGAACATGTTGCTTATTTGCAAAAAAATTCAGAAAATACATTTATGCAATTAGAAGATTAAGTAATATTTTAAGTGACAAAGAAATTAAAACTGCGTATTTTGCTTACGTACAGTCTGTATTATCATTTGGAAACATTGCATGGGGAGGAGCTCGAAAATCGGTCCTTGAACCTCTTTTTGTTATTTAGAAAGGTATTTTAAAAGCAGGGTTCAGGACAAGTCAGAGATATCCAACTTACAATCTTTTTCAAGAAGCATCAATTCTTTCCTTTCGCCAGTTGTATATAAAAAGTATATTAACAAACATATATACGGACTGGTCTTCAATTTTCTCTTTAAAGTCACATTCTTATAATACTAGGCACTCTAATAGAGTGGGGATCTCTGTCATACCTACCGTTGACTAAGCCATATTAAAATACTAATTCATTCTATATATCTCAGACCTTATTTAGAAATATATGTAACTCATTTAGTAATTTTTCTTTATTCGAAACCTTGTCTATTGAAATATTCAAACATAAAGTTAAAAGTTTTTCTACTGCATAGTGGACTTGAGTAGGCCGAGACCTTGCTACTGTCCGAGTGTGGGAGGTCATGACTATTTCTTGTACCAACCGTTTGCTCATGATTATGGTTTACCTACGACTAACTTCTACAGACATTACTGAATAATAAATTATCTCCTTCTTCATTCCCATCTTCGGCTGTAATCTTGAAAATAGCATCTTGACAGATGCTGGAATACACTGATGGTGATGAACATTTGTATTTAATAGATACTGTAGTAGCTTTGGGTAAGAGATATATCAGTGCTACATTCCTGGGAGATAAGTTTGTATATACATACTATGTATTAATAATACGACTCTAGCTTACGCACAGGCTGCTTGCCCATGGAGGCTGATTTCCAACCGCTACGTATAATACTTTCAGTTATTGATTGTACGTATATTAATTATCAATTTATATATTATTACTAATTTTAATACTAACGTAATTATAACAGAAATAAACTTTCTTTCATGTCATTTCAACGTAATAAAACGTGTAATCGTTACCTTAAGAAGGAGTAATATTAAGAACTGTAATCAAGTTATGTTTATTACATGATGTTATGAGGAAATATTTGTACAGAACCTTGACCGGGATGTAATTATTGACGTACATTTTCCAATTATATATATACGTATATTTCAAATGTAGAGTGTGATTTCGGTTTATGTACCTGTACAGGATTTGGCTAAACGTTAGTGAACTGGTATTAATACATAGTTGCAGAATAATTTGGTTTGTTATTCCCAATATTTCCACTGCCCAACTTGTGAAAACTTGGTGAGCTATTACTCACTTCTGTGGATTGACCTGATAGCTTCTTTGGAGGTGGCCTGGCGAAATATTTTGAAAGCTTGGGAACGTTTAAGAAGAAAGTATGTTCTCCGAAGTATTGCTAATCTATAACAAGTTGGATATTTGTTATATTACTGAGCCTAATTCTTAAATACATAAAAGAGGCTGTATACTTGGCGGAGAAATCTCACTTGTATTTAGAAGTTTGGAACCTGCATGTTTCTTACCAGGAAATCTCCCGTGAAAATTAAACTTTTGTTCTCTTAGGGGAAGAACCGTACATTGCACTTAGTCCTGTAAGAACCTTTGCGCTGCTTCCTGAGTGTCAGGATATTCAGGATGGGTAAGGTTAGGTAGTAGGGTCCACTTCCTATTGAGATCTATGAGAAAGATCTACATCTCAAAGTCATGAATTCCAATAACATTTAGCCGATCAATTTTGCAGCCACCAACTGGCTTCTATAAAAGCTAATACATGGAAATTATAGACGGAAAATTAAGAAATTCTCCTTCTATTAACTGGTATTAGATATTAGATATGTAATAAAGTAGACATTGGCTCTTAGTCTACACGATGTGACCATTATCTCTGATCTGATATTAAAATTAATTGGTTTATTTTGTGAATATAGGGAGACGGGGTGTTCACATTTAGTCTGATATTTCAATCGTTATATATCCGTTGCAGAACCTGATATTTTAACTTCTCATATTTTGAAAAACCAAAGTGTTTTTGTTAGCTATATGACTTATTTCGTTACACTTGTATTGTAACAGAGGGTACTTTGGAGTTCTAAGAGGAATTACTGTTTATTAAACTTTTAACCATGGACTCTATATGGAAATTTCTGTTTCAAAGTAAATGTGGTTTTTACTAAATACTTCTTTCAGTTAATTTTAGCTACTCAAATCTTTTTGCAAGTTTTCTATGTGTTACGTGCTTCTAAAGACTAACAACGCAATGACCTTCCAGAAATCATAAAATTCTAAAATGTACAATATTCAGTGGAAGTTTCTAAGTTATATATAATAACACAACATATTAATACCGCATACCACAGAAACTTTTTTTTATAATTTCAAACATACATACTTGATATAGCGTCTAGCGCCGCATTAGAGAACAAATCAGAAGGGTTCAAATAACTCGCCTTCGACGTCGACTTCTTGAACCAATTCTCTGCTCACGTCATTAAACACTGGCAGGAATTTGTGAAGGTTTGTGGGGTGAAACACAGGATTGATTAAAACGCCGAGTCTTTTTCCAAATCGAAACTGAAAATATCACAACACACACAGTATAACGATTTTTTCTTTTGACAATTTAAAATTCTGAAGTAGTTTCAATTAAAATCTGTGCAAACTTTTTGTGCAAAATGTTTGAAGAGTTAAAACAGATGATTCTAGTTTTACATATTTTTAAAATTTAAACATTTACATAAATATTATGTGTATTTTATTGGCATTGTGGCTCAAATTGATTTTAGTTCATCGTATATAGCAGTGTTCAAGAAACTTATACACGCTAGTTATTCAGAATTAATTCGTACCGATGTGAGAATGAACAATGTTTTCAAGCCTTAGATGCGTTAACTGATTGGAAGTATAGAGACAATTAATAGTCCAGTCAATGACGGTAAAAGGAGTGTAAAACTGTGTTTTTACCTCACACAGCACTAAATTAAATAAAAATTTGGATATAGGTTCTACTTGTCGTCTAGTTAAAAGTCTACCCTGTCAGGAGGTTTCGTTTTCACTGGGTTGCATGAATACCGACAATTTTACCGACGAGTAAGTCTAAAAGTACTGACTTTCAGAAAAAAAACATAAGTTACTTAAATTAATCAATTTGTAGATATCAGCACGTTTTTTAAATTAAAAATTGCTTACCCATGACAAGGGGTAATATCAAACCCCCAGGGAAATAGCATTTCCTGACACGGGGTAGACTTTGAAATAGAGGACAAGTAGAACCTAAAACCAAATATTTATGGAAATCAATGCTGTATGGGATAAATACGAGGGAAATGGTCATTGACTGGACTAAATTCTTGAAGGAAAAGCCTGTGATGTTATAACTGCGTAGGCATATGTTCGATACGCTGTTCGGTGTGTTCATATATGGGTATGTTCAGAAGAATAAAAATTTATATCTTTATATATCTGGGCTGATGATTGAAGAATAAATAATCTAGAGGACAACCATATAGTAAGAGGAATTCTATATAGTCATTATTTCAAAGTACGGAATACAGAAGGAAGAAAACTTTAATTTTAATTCTAACGTGTAGAGAAAAGCAATTTACAAAGCTAAGTTTGCTAACGCAAGTAGGATATTCAAGGCAACGCTGATTGAATTTTATTACCTTGACAAATCAAAAATTGTAATGAACCAAATTCTCATATTTTTTCAGAAACTGCAGGACATGGATACTGAGTTTAAAGCAAATCTAAGAAATAATTTGAGTATAATCTATGTTGAATATTATCAGTATCTCAAAGGAAACATAATCCCTGAATTAATTGGTGAGAATATTATGATCACTTTCTAACAATTTTATGTTATAATCGGCTAAATTAATGATACAGGCAACTAAAATAAAAATCAGATGGTTTTTAGAGCTCACTAGCGGTACTGTTACATAATGCCCCATCATATCGATTAACACTGGGATTTTTAATAGCTGAAATTAAGATTTTTATTAAAATTCTTTAATTAAAACGTAATATCTTGATATTTCCCAACGGGTTCATTGCAAAATTAACTTGTAAAATGTTTCAGAGGTCGCTATTTTTATAAGAAATCTTAAAATATATTTTTATTCTGGTAAAAGGCTTTATAATAAATTACAATTGATAACTTAATTACCGTTCTGAAAAAGATATATAAATAAAAAATAATGATTATACGGTTGATTATTGTGTTAAAAAAAGTTTAAATATGATATTTTGATTTATATTTTTTTTTCACATACAATATACAAAACAAAAGTTGGTAGTGTTTTGGGACACCCAGTATAATTGACTAATACTCCAATACCTTCGATATTTTTTTTCTTTTTACGTTCTCGAGTACTAACTGCAAAGGTTAGTAGGCAGTACTGGGATAACACCGTATATATATTTCCAAGAACTCAATGTGTCCTATAGAATCTTTTTTTGGTTCTATGTCAACTTATTGATAGAGTATTAAAATGTATCCAACCTGTAGCAGTTACCAATCCATTTCCTCCAAATATCTTCAAAATAGTGTACGCCGTATCGTCTTTTTCTAATGTGTTACTACTATTCAGGATAATCTAAAAATATATATAAAATCAGGTAAACTTGATAAATACAATCATATAAAAGTCTCTAATACTTTATTTTGAGAAATGTTTCAAATATTAAATGTAAACTGAACATGCTTTAATATAAAAATAAAATTATATATCAACCAAACTTACCTGTACATCTGAGGGATCAGATATTACAAAAATTGGTACAGGTCCAACCCAAAGGCAGAAATGCTTTTTAAACTCTGTAAAATTTTTGAAGAGATTTTTCGTCGTACCTAAAACAATAGTATACTTTGATTATGAATTTAACATAATACCCAGTGGTGAGTTCACATATATATTTATTAAGATGACAGTACAATATATATATATATATATATATATATATATATATATATATATTTGTAAACTTTTTGATTTATACTTAAACCAGGGTGGATGTTTATAAAAAAATCCCTTTTTTCGGCAAATAGTATTTACTATATTAAATTAACTGTATTAAATCCTCATTGAAACGAATAAAATTAAAATGTTTGTGAATTAATTTTGTTGAATATACAACCACTTTGGAATTTCGGGTATACAGTTTTTTAGTTGGTTGAATGCTTTTTCCGCAGTATTTGTTATTCTTACGCTATATGTATGCTTAGTGTACGTTTAAAATTTGCTTTCATATTTTGTTTTGTTATAACTTTCAAGTATTGACATTAATAAAAGGGATTGCTGATAAATAGTTATTATCTACTAGGACCTGTTAGATCAAGTTATTAGCAATATTTCTATTAATTTGAATTAATTTTGTCAAATATATAACCACTTTAGAATTTTGGGTATACAGTTTTTTAGTTGGTTGAATGCTTTTTCCGCAGTACCTGTTGTTTTTACGCTTTATGTTTGCTTAGTGTTCGATTAAAATATGCTTTAACAATTTGTTTTTGTTATAACATTGAAGTACGGTATTGAAATTAATAAAAGGGATTGCTTATAAATAGTTATTATCTACTGGGACCTGTTAGGTCAAGTTATTAGCAATATTTCTATCAATATAAAAATAATACTGTAGATAAAATTGCCAAAAGGAATATATTTGCTATTATTTTCTTTAAAACACTTTTCATTAACGACGTAAGCTGATTATGTTAGGCCAAAATACCAACGATTTCTACGATTGTCACAACATAGTTTTAAGAGTTATACTAAGATATAATAGTTCACAGTATTGGACACATGCTTCGTCCAGTAATTTCAATTTAAGTTATAACTGTACCACATACAAGTCTTATGATAATATATACTAGTCTAAAATGTAAGGTAATATATATTACATGTGTGCAGAAAAAAAAATTGAGAGCCCAATGTTTTGGACAATGTACTTCCTATTTTTATTAGTAATTCAACTCAGCTGAAGTAAACTAACTCCGACGTTGGTTATTCCTTCAAAATCTAGATTTCAAAAACTTTGAGATGTATTTTGTCATCCAACAATCATATTTATTAGTATCCATCACCGAATATAGGAAATTACTTCTGATGTATTAAGCATAAGGAGTTAGCTAGAGGATCCAGAATAGTAAAATTGATTCATTTTACAGAGCAGAGAATTTAAAGCGGGAAGTTTGATGAGGTTTGTGAGTGCAACATTCACATGTAATGTTATAAAACTAAGCGTAATTTCCGTAATTATTAACGAGTTATAACTTAAATACCTTTTGTATGAACTATGTTATTGGCACTTGACTTCTAAATTCCATTTATTTTCATAATACTAGTACAAATCTATGATAATTTAATACAATTTTAATCATCCAATAATTTGTAGAATCTTTAAACATAATATTACTTATTCATAATTTGGTCTGATTATGTATCTACAATTTATTAGTTTCCATCATGAAAAACTGTCATGCTAATTTAGAAAATTAGTAACAGTAAACAATATTTTTATTTTGTTCGTATTTGACGAATATTAGAAAATTTGACAAAAAAATTAAATATCTCTTACAATAATGAGGAATAATTATTACTAATTGAGTTTTAAAACTATCCCTAAATTTGAATTTTTATAAAGAATCCAAAATATAATTCAAAATTGAAATAATCGTGACTTTTAAATATATTGAAACACATCCACGTTGATTATAACGTAAGGAAGCTAAAAATGTTGTTAAATTAAGGAATTTCATTTTACCTCAAACAGGTCAATACCTTGTGGTCAATACTGTATCACCATGTCAACCATTATTTTAATAGAGATTCTTAAACACTAAATATTTGATCAAGTTGTCATATAGAAAATGTTAACACTGTATACATTATTCGTATAAGTTAAACTATTATTTTAGTTATTTATTAAGTAAATACTTACGAGAAAAATCCCCTAGAAGGGATAGAGCATTACCAATGAGTGGCCAGCCCGGTGGACAAGGCAGTTTGTTAGCTGTGGCCAAAATATATCTGTATCGCCATCGGAACTGGAGATAAATTAGAACTAGTAGAATACTTGCAAAAGACAGTAGTAGTAGTAGCACCATCCTAGTTTGAACTGCAATGAGTAATATAGTATGCATGTTTAAGTATGTAATCATTTGTAGTAAATTAATATACAAATAAAATGTTTTTTTAAATTAGCATTATATTTCGGTAAAACCGTCTTCAGGTGCATAAATTGTATAAAATATAAAAGAAAACAATACCAACAAAAGTAAGTAAAGAGTGAATAAATAATAATAATAAATACAGATGACAGGAACTAAATAATTGTTCCATATGTTGATTTCAAATTTAGAAGTTTTGGCTAAGTTATCTGATGTTGAGTCCATGTAGAATTTTGCTCTATAAACCAATTGGTGTGCTTGTTCTAATGTTTTTTCTAAATTGGGTTTGAATTTTTATGTACTTCCCGAATAGGTTTGACTAAATATGTATTTTCAACACTTTTATTGTGATTTAGACCATGAGTGACGACAGTTTTCTTTAATTCTTGGGTGTTTATAATCAAATCGGTGTCCTGTAATTCTTGTCCTCAAGGTATTTGTTAAGCTTAATATAATCTGCTGGATATTTTTTACATTGAATTTGGTAAATAACGTTTTTAGATTCACAAGACAAGTTGCTAATGTTTGGACATGCCTTGCTTGTTTTGCTACTAGTGAAATTGGAAGAATTTGGTTACATTTTACAAATAAAACATCTTGGTTTGTTTACATGGATGTGATCCCTTTGTTTTTTATTGCTTTTTAATTGGTGTTTGTCATTGGTAATTTAGGTTTGACCAATAAATCTTTAAAAATAAGAGGTATTTTAAAGATTACTCTAGGATTTGTTATAAAAATATCATTAGTTGAACTAGAATTAATTTTTAAAACTAATATCTTTCTACAGTAGTTTACTACAAATAATATATATATATATATATATATATATATATATATATATATATATATATATATATATATATATATATAAAGCCTCTAGGCATCAACTCTCAAAGTAAAAGTAAGTATGTAAGTAAGTATATTTATTTATTTTCAACTTAAGATAATAAATTATCTTCAAATGAACGATTGGGTGTTAGGAGAAGGGTTAAACATTTCAATCCATATTAGCACTCGCCAGTGGATCTGAAAGCAATTTACTGACTAATAAAAAATAAAAAAGAATTAAATATCAACTCAACTGAACGATCTTATAGCAAAAATAATCATATATAAATGTCTCAATTATAAATAAATAAATGTCCTTTCAGTTGCGTTAAATAGTACCTTGTGGATGCTATTATTGAATAAATATTTATTCCCATATCCATGCATATGAAAATGAAAACATCATTACAAACGTTTTGAATTTATAAGGAGAATAAAGTTAGAATAATTTTATTGCATTATCTCAAAATAAGTGCTTTGTTTATCCGGTCTTTAGATAAAGCGAAAGAGAAAGGGTGAAAATCAGAGGATGAGAGAGGGGAGGGAGTTGGCATGATTGAGATAATAGGCGATAGCTCTTGCCCACCTCTTGAAATAATTAGAATTATTCACCAGTCTTCTTTCTACTGCACTTAGTGAACTCAATACCAATTGCTGCTACTGTATCAAAATATAAATTTTCACTTTATATATTAAAATTTAAAACCATCTGAAAATGTCAAGCCCCATTTGAGTAGCATTATTGCGCAAAATCCAGAGGGGTAGGGCACTAGGGTTAATCATGTTTTTAAATAAGAAATACGCACTTACTTCATAAAGTAGTGTTTTGCATGACAAACCAAACAATAAAAATCATTTAAGAAACCATTGAACATTTTTTTTACATAAAAATCATTATAGTATATATAATTATTATTATAATCATAAAAAATATAACAGTGACCATATGTTTGTTTGTATATGTAACTCAATCACTGAAAAACCAACTGGGCCGATTTTATTGATATTTTTAATATGGATTCTTAGAGTCCATATTAAAAAAAAAACCCCTATCACGTTTTGGCATTATCAGCACAAAGTTAAAAAAAAACTTATAATTTGGTAACATGAATATATGTTTATTAATTAGAGTACCATTTTAAATTTATTTACGTTTGTATCATTGAAAGCATAAAGTAAATGTAAAAGTAGCAACATCCATCTATGTAAGCACTGATGAGAGATAATAAATAGAAAGTTTCAGTAAAAGTATTAGCCGTAAACTTTTATAAGGTATACTGTGCTATTACTTAATAAAGCCACGGTTATTAATAAAGCCACGGTTATTATTTGATTTTGCTGTAAATAAAAAAAAATTAAAAACTTTACAAGATATTCATACAAATCAAACAAAAGTAATTTTGACTCACGTCAAATATATGAGGACTATGATGCCATTATCACAGATTATCAATCACTAGTTTTATTGCTCACATCTAAGCTTCCTTCAATGCGGAATTCTGCAGTTGCTTCTCTACCCCTTCCGCATCTTCTTCCTTTATTGCAACTAGTTTTCTAAACTCTGTTCGTGTTTGTTACCTATAATATAAAACCGCTGGTTTCACATTCGTCTTAAATTTCACCCCAACCGTAAAGTCATACAAAACTCTCAAAACTAGGACTATTGGTTTATTTAGTCATGTCACCTATCTTCCGTTAAATCCTTCCTGTCAGTTGTGGGAACAACCACTTGTTCAGCATTCAGATAAACTTCCTAAATTAAAAATCCACTAAAAAAGGGCCCAAGAAATATTTACCTGGCAATAATTCCCAAATAATAGTAAAGTGATATAATACAAATTGCTTAAAAATTATCAGTAAAATATTAATAAAATGCTGAATACTGTACCTAATACGTAATAAACTCACAGGTTGCGTAATTTTCAATGGATTTATTGGTAAATATATGTAGGTATACGATGTAAGGTATACGTAATAAATTGTGCAGTAAATCTCCGGTCAAAAGCTATATACTGCATTTTATATGCCCTTTACAATGAACAGGATTGTGCCTACTATAGTGTAATTAGTACTTTTTTAAACTTTACAAGATATTGATACAAATCAAAACAAAATGTAATTTTGACTGAAGAAGGCCTTTTACACAAACTACATAAACCCAACAGAAATGTCTTATAACAGTATAAACTACAAAAGCCTAAGTATAATTTCTTACCAATATAAAATTTGCAGACCAACGTACGTTTACATATTGTTGGCCGCGTCATCAGCTTAATATAAAATTTCATTTTAAAATTACAAAAAGAGATTAATTATTCATTATATTATGTGTGCATTAACGAAAAAGACTTTAGAATTCCTCCATGTTAGAATAAAAGAGTTAGACTGTTACTGAAATATTTTTCATCAAGTGTTGGATAGAAATTCGAATTTATTCACGGTAAATACATCTCTGTAAGGTGTATACTAACTAGATTGAATTACAAGTACTATTTCACTCTCCGACCTGGACGATAAAAAAGTACTATTTTAACTTAAAAAGTGGATCAAAAGTAATTTTCATAGGATTGTATCCTAAATTATTGTTTAGAATGAAATTCAAAGTGGATATGCCTACGATAACCCCGTTTGTAAATAGGAAATTACGTCCAAATCCGCAAGTTACTGCTACGTCTTGATAGTACTATACATAATTTTTGATTTCTACGTAAATTTAGGACTGAGAAATTAATTCCATTAACTCTTTAAAGCAAACATTACATTGACACTCTCTCTCACCTTATTCTCTGTAGCATTCTCTATAATTTAACGTGCGTCTACTACCGACTTCTTGTCTCATAATGTAGACTTATCAGCCACTATTGTAATAAAAGATATATAACTGTTTACATGTTTACACTACGATAACTGCTCTCATACATTCGGTGAAAAATATGTTCGTTCATCCCAAGCCTTTTCTATAAAAAGAAAATGATAACAATTTCAATTATTGCATAATTCTAATTACGCAATAAACTTCGATTTGGAATGTTTATCATAGTTGGATATCAATAACAAATTACCATCACTCAGGCTAGGGATGAAAACTCATCGTGATAATGGTGGAAGGTAAATTTGAATTAGATCTTAGTCTGCAAATGCTGTATAATAATAAGAAATAATTATAAATTATTAATAATTACAATTTATAAATCAAACCTAGAATATATGCCAAAGAAACAACAAAATCGTTTAAATAACAATTCGACTAAGATCTTGTTAATGAGATACGAACTAGGTATTACATAGCATTTTGTGTTTACTTTTCCACCACTCTATAATTTACTTTGATGAAATAATAAAAATGCCTATGTCCAAAAGTGTTATACTCTAAGGTTGAATTTGTCACGTAAAATTAAATGCTCTCCAAAACGAAATAACCCTCACGGTTAGAGTTTGTTTTAATCTCTTAACATTGCAAAACATTGTAATGTATTTTTGCGTACCAAGTTGAAGTTTTCATTGTTTTTTTAACCAGCACGTCGCAAAGATGCCAAACCTGAAGATGAATGGCGGCGAGAACCTAGAGATAGCTCGTCTAAGGTGGACTGGAACTGTGCAAAGACTGTTATCAACTACTTAGGGATAAAACGGGCCTTGGAGTCTTTTTTAAGCCGTTCAAATCACCAGGTACCGATGGCATTTTTCCCGCTTTACTGCAGGAGAGTGGGGACTTGGTGATACCCCTGCTCCTACGACTGTTTCGAACTAGTCTAGCGACAGGAGTCATACCCTCATCTTGGAGGACCTCTAGGGTTGTATTTATCCCGAAGCCAGGCAAACCCTCCTATGAGGTTGCAAAGGCTTATAGACCAATAAGCCTAACATCCTTCTTTGTCAAGACCATGGAAAAGGTTCTGGATAGGCATTTAAGGGACACAGTCCTCATCAATCGTCCCTTACATCCAAATCAACATGCCTATCAGAAAGGTAAATCTTGTGAAACAGCCCTACACTGTCTGGTTGGCAAGATTGAGCAAGCTATTGAACAAAAGGAAATAGCTTTAGCAGTGTTCCTGGACATAGAAGGAGCTTTTGATAATACGAGTACTCACTCTATATAGTGTCTAAGCTTACATCCAGGGGTAACGGAGAAAAACTGTTGTTAGGTGGATAAGTAACATGCTTAAGAGCAGAAGAGCACAGGCATCTCTGTGCGGAGTCAAAAGAGAGGTCAAAACGCAGCGAGGATGTCCACAAGGAGGTGTATTATCACCAAGCCTGTGGAACATAGTTGTGGATGACTTACTCTGGACTCTGAATGAACAGGGTATGGTATGCTCAAGGCTATGCAGATGATATTGTCATACTCATAAGAGGTAAGCATATGGTAACGTGTCTGGAAATGATGCAGAGAGCACTGGCCATTGTGGAGCGATGGTGTGTGGACGAAGAAGGACTTGTAGTAAATCCTTCGAAGACCGTCATGATACCATTTACAAGAAGAAGGAAACTGGAAATCACACAACCAGTCCTATGTGGGAGCCAGATACAGTTAAGCAGGGAGTTCAAATATCTAGGTGTCAAACTAGATGATAAACTCACCTGGAATTGTCATCTGGAATACATAATCAGACGATCTCAGACTACATTGATGATGGTGAGACGTGCAGTAGGATGCACATGGGGGCTTAGACCCGACATGTCACACTGGCTGTACGCCAGAGGTCATTAGGCCAATGATGGTGTATGGCTCAGTGGTATGGTGGCCAAAAGTCCAACAGGTGACTGCCGCAAAAAACCTGTCAAAGGTACAGCGGTTGGCATGCTTGGGGACAACGGGTGCCATGAGAGGAACACCAACCGCTGCTATGGAAGTAGTGCTAAATCTCCCACCCCTAGACATATTCGTCATAGGAGAGGCTAGGATGGCTGCCTACAGACTGAAGTGCAATGGGAACTGGCATTATCACCATGCAAGTAAGCACTCCAAGATCGTTGACATTCTCAAACTGGATATTCTAGAAATGGTGTCTGACAGAATGGCAAAGGTTACGGACTGGGAAAAAACCATTTCAAGTCAACATTGTTGAAAGGAAGGAATGGTCAAAAGGTGAGCCTGACTACATGAAGAAGGCTCTAACCTGGTACACGGACGGGTCAAAGACTCTGAAGGGTACTGGGGCAGGGGTCTGGGGAGCCAGACCGAGGGTTAACTTAAGCTTTAGCCTAGGTAAACTGGCAACTGTCTTTCAGGCTGAAGTTACAGCCCTTGCAGAATGTGCAAGAGTTAATGTGGAAAGGGGCTACAAAGGCAAAAACATCTACATTAACTCGGACAGCAGGGCTGCTCTGCAGGCCTTGGCCAACCATGACTGTAATTCGAAGGCAGTCTGGGAATGCCATAATGTCTTGAAATTGCTGGCGAAAACCAATAAAGTTATTCTAACTTGGGTGCCTGGACATAGAGGAATCACAGGAAATGAAGGGGCAGATTGTTGCGCTAACTTGGGAGCCAACCGTCTTTTTACCGGTCCTGAACCAACGTGTGGGGTCTCATATAACTTAGCACGTAGATCAGTTACCAAGTGGATGGCTAACAAACACCTACAACATTGGAGAAACACTGAGGGGAATGTACAGGCAAAGCGGATGCTCAAGGGACCATCAAGGAAACATTTGCAGCAGATGCCCTTAGAATGAGTAGAACGGAGATCAGAAAGGTGACTGGTTTTATTACAGGTCATTGGATATTCCGAAGTCACCTGAACAGAATAGGTATTTCAGTTCAGGAAACACTGTGCAGGAAATGTGGCGAGGCCGACGAAACAGCCAAGCACGTCATATTTGAATGTCCGGCATTACAGAGCAAACGCTTAAGATCCCTAGGTGTTCTTATGCATACGGAAGAGGGGTTGGAACAGGAAAGCATTGTTCAGAAGATCTCATGGTTTTGTAAAGGCCTGGGATTTGATACAGCTTAAACCTGGGAGAGGGTGCACAATAAGCCGGATGGCTGAGAGGCAACTACCAGGCCTAGGAAACCTGGCCCTCTGTTAAAAAAATGAAAAAAACCCTCAATAACCGCTCTCAGATATTCACCATTGGCCAATATTCAAAAAGCCAACTGCCACGTCTATCACGCTAACCTCACCAGAATACATTTTCACATCAATAGTGCTTCTATCTGCCCGTAAGATAGTTTATAATAAGGCCTCTTTCAAATGTTATTTGTTATGAGTAATTTAGAAATAAACTGATTAAAATAATATACTTATAGCGTACAATTTAGTTAAATTATAAACAATTTATAACAATTCATATATAGGCTACTCGAATTAAGATTCAATGACTTTCTTTATATTCTTAGTTCCCTTTAAAGACACAAGTGTATACAGGGTTTTTAAGTATATGATAAAACTTTTACTATCTAGACCTTATAATTTATACAATTATACCTGACACATGTTTCTGTAAAGCCGACTAAGACAAACAAAAACTCAATATGAGGCCATGAATTAGTGAGGACTTATTAATATGTATGTACAAAGTATCCCGTAACTTTCACGACAAAGGCCTACCACGTTATTGCTCAGGTCAAGACAAACGTATTTCACTATATGAACGTGTGTCGCCGATGCTTAGTTTCACGTTTGTGTGTTTGTATGTGTTTTATATGAAAATTAATATATGTAATTGTTAGTATAACAAAATTGATAGAATCAGTGAACAGATAGTTGCTTGAAAGGAAGTCTTGTATTACAATTCAAAACAAACATTCTCCGGATGTAAGTGGATACGCACATCCGCCCACACACCGCTGATGAACAAACAGGAAATGCTTGTTTAAGCAGCGGAAATGCTTATTTCTAAACATCATGCGACGATGAAAGAGACAGCCATGCTGATATCAAAAATTGGTACTCACCAATTACGATGGAGAGATTAGGCATAGGCGTGGTTAGGAGAGCTGTCGGGGGCAACATAAAAAATCAGGAACAACGAGGGAGAGGAAGGAAGACGGAGAGATGATTCGGGAAGCGACGGTTTCGGGAGTGTTAGTGCCAGTGTTTGTGTGCGGGGAAAATATTTTAGGCGAAATATTGTCAAGTGCAAACAAAATTTAAGTTAAGAAATTTTGTATTTAATTTTAGGAACTTAATATTATATATCAGGATTCATTAATCATTTTAATATGTCTCATTGAAAAATTCCAAGGTACGTATACCTAGAGTGACAAAAGGAAAAGATTATTATATGTAGATATCAAATAAATAGTTGAATATTGAAATTTATTTTTTTCCTATTCCATATACTTTATGTAAATGTTCTCAATTTGTTAAAGTCAATCATTTGCTTTAATCATGTAATTTAATGTAAATGTTTAGATGTTTTCAAAGTAAACTTTTCTCTTGTATAATTCATGAGTAAATAATTATTGAAACGCTTCAAAATGTAATAAGCAATTAAACACAAATTGTAATAAATACTTCAAATATTAAACATAACTCATAATTGGTATTAAAGTTTTGTGTTCAATATGACTGTTGATGATATTCATTGTTATTTAAAATTTAATTCAATACAATGAGATGCAACTATAAATAAAATATGTGTTGGTTCACTTGAGTGTATTGTATTGTCAATCGAACCTACTATTTACATCCACTCACACAGCCCTTGCTCTTAGTACATTTTAATATTTCACAACCATAATTAAAACAAAAACACCTTACATATCTTAAAATATAATAAATTAAGTCATACCAAATTAGGCCTAAATGCTACAAGAAGAGCAGTTATTGAAAAAAACCTTAAATTTGTTTATTATTTTCATAATGGCGGCCGTTAAAACTTTTAAAAATTCAATATAAGCTCATTGGCTGCTGA
Organism: Homalodisca vitripennis; assembly: GCF_021130785.1. Taxonomy (NCBI): domain Eukaryota; kingdom Metazoa; phylum Arthropoda; class Insecta; order Hemiptera; family Cicadellidae; genus Homalodisca; species Homalodisca vitripennis. The sequence goes on from NC_060213.1 coordinate 78,905,641, forward strand.
TCTGTTCTAGACTTTTATCAAACTGAACAAACTGAACAAGTAGGAAAGTCGGTTTAGTACAAGGATAGCAGTAATAATAAAAATTGCAACAATCAAATAAAGGATTCTATCTCTAACTCGAACCCAATTTGACTACTTACACCTCTATGCAACACAATCTTGGTTTAGTGTTTAATATTTCTGATTTATTGCTGTTTTAATAGTAAGTATGCTCAACACTTTTTGCTGATTTATTAACTATTTTGAAGTCGTAATAAAGCCAAGATTTTGATTTCCTTAGTCAGAGTTATTTTTTCTTGAAATCGTTTTGTTTTTGGTTATTAAGTCACATTTAGAAACTGAACCTCTATTAACGTTTAGGTGCACATGTACGTACTTATTATTAGCACGCATATTAACTTCAGAGTGCGCAAATGTATAGGCTAATGTAGAAAGTTACGTCTATGGTCTTCAGAGTGTGCACCTGGATACTTTTGAACAGTACGCTTGTTAACTTGAGAGGCAGAGTTATATTATTTTGAACACCACACCTGTAAAGTTGGGGGGTGATTTTTTTATAATGTCTCTAACACAACCGAAACCAAAATTTGTAGCAATTTCAACTTCTTTAATAGCGGCTATCAAAATTTTTCCCCGCATTTCATCGCTTAACTTTCATCTTGCTTAACAAGTTTATTTTAAAACCTCTGTAAAATAATGGCGTACACTTTAAGCGTAACTTTACTCTTATGAACGCTAAGAATGTAGCCAGGGTCAAGCGGCTGGTTAAAGTAATATCTATGAACGTAGTCAATACAATGTTAAAATATATTTTTTATATAACATAATATGAATAAACTTTTAACACTTTTAAACTTTTTATTTTTCTTACGCGATGGTACATTTCGGAATCAAGAAAAATAAAAAGTTTAAAAGTGTTAAAAGTGTATTCATATTATGTTATTTATTATAAAACGCTTTTCGAGGCTACATCTCTAATATTTTTTATAGTTTGGCCTATTTTACTTCACAGGGTACTGGTAAAAAAACAATGAAAAATTCCACTTGGTACGCAAAAATACAGAATGAAGTTTTGCAATGTTGGTAGATGAAAACAAACTTTAACCGTGAGGGTTATTTCAGTTTGGACGGCATTTAATTTTACGGGACAAATTCACTCTTACAGTAAAAAACTTTTGGACATCGGTATTTTTATTATTGATATAATTTATAAACATTCCACATTCGGAGAATATTTCTGTATTATTTTATTATATTTTAGTTAAGCACTGTTTTTTATTAATTACAATTTAACTAATTTACATAGTTTTTGTAGCGTTAGACATTGATTTGAACTCGTAGTAGCGTTCGATTGTATGAAGACAGAGTGAGAGAGAGAAAGAGGATCAGGCAATGCTTACTCCCTATAGGCTCAATACCTAAAATAACCAGGCGTACCGACGCCACCGCTCAGTCCTTGTTCAGATGTCCTGCTCAATGTAACTGCTGTAAGTCATTTCACAACCCACCGCATTAGGCGGTTTTTATGATTTTACTCTCTTAATATCAGTATATTTTAACCTTTCTTTATAATTTTTAAACATTATTACATCTAAAACCCCCTTTTTAACCCCTTTAAACAGTGATTGTGCAAGTGTTATAAGCAACATGGCGTGTAAACATTATCATTATTATGTAAACAGACTACCGTGGCTGTTGTGTGTAAACTGACAATGTCCATTATTCGCTCGTCAATTGTACTCTCAACTGCTGCTACATAATCTTCTACCCCTTTGGATACTCTCCCTGGTGTGGACTCGGACTCAAACTACTGGTGGTAGAGTGTTATATGGTCCTCCGAAATAACATACTTTTTAGCCATTTCAGCTATGCCTTATAATTGCATAGCTATTATTTAATATCTTTGCCCTGACGAAGCAACATCAAAGTTTATTGCGTGGTTACTATTATGCAATATTTGAAAATTATATTATTTTATTTTTATAGAGAAGTCTTTGGCTGAACTAACACATTTTCCACCAAATGTATGAGAGCAGTTATCGTAGTGTAAACATGCAAACAGTTATATATCTTTTATTACAATAGTGGCTGATAAGTATACAATACGAGACAACAAGTCGGTATTAGACGCATATTAAATTACAGAGAATGCTACGGAGAATAAGGTGAGAGTATTTCAATGTAATGTTTTCTTTAAAGAATTAATGGAATTAATTTCTTGTTCTAAATTTACGTAGAAATCAAAAGTAAAATATAAAATATTATCAATGCGTAGCAGTTACTTGCGGCTTTGGACGTATTTTCTATTTAAAACATATAAAACATCGTGGGCATATCCTTTTTCAATGTCATTCTAAACATTAATTTAGGAAAAAATATCTCTGCAAAATTACTTTTTGATCCGCTTTTTAATTTAAAAGAGTAGTTTTTGAACGTTCAGGTCGGAGAGTGAAATAGTATTTGTAATGAAATCTAGTTAGTATACACCTTACAGTGATGTATTGACCATGAATTATTCGAACTCTTTATGAGAGATTATTTCAGAAACAATCAAACTCTTTTAGGCTGGAATAGTGGAATCCAAAGGGAAAGCTTTAGCTTTTAGGTAATGCACTCATAATTTAATGAACGATGGATTTTTTTTGTCATTTTTTAGCGAAATTTCATTTTAAGCTGATGACGCGACCAGCAATATATACACGTACGCTGGTCTGTAAAGTCTATATTGGTAAGAAATTGTCCCTACGCCTTTTTAGTTTATACTGTTATATGAAATTTCTGTTGCATACATTTTTTGTGTAAAACGCCTCCTTCTGTCAAAACTACTTTTGTTTGATTTGTATCAATATCTCGTAAAGTTTAAAGATTACTAATTACATTATCGTAGGCACAACCAACTCCTGTTCATTGTAAAGGGCATATAAAATACAGTATATAGCTTTTGACCGGAGATTTACTGCACAATTTATTACGTATACCTTACATCGTATACCTACATATGTTTACCAATAAATCCATTGAAAATTACGCAACCTGTGAGTTTATTACGTATTAGGTACAGTATTCAGCATTTTATTAATATTTTACTGATAATTTTTAAGCAATTTGTATTATATCACTTCACTATTATTTAGGAAGTATTGCCAGGTAAATATTTCTTGGACCCTTTTTTTAGTGGCTTTTTAGTTTAGGAAGTTTATCTGAATGCTGAACAAGTGGTTGTTCCCACAACTGACAGGAAGGATTTAACGGAACATAGGTGACATGACTAAATAAACCAATAGTCCTAGTTTTGAGATTTTTGTATGACTTTACGGTTGGGGTGAAATTTAAGACGAATGTGAAACCAGCGGTTTTATATTATAGGTAACAAACACGAACAGAGTTAGAAAACTAGTTGCAATAAAGGAAGAAGATGCGGAAGGGGTAGAGAAGCAACTGCAGAATTCCGCATTGAAGGAAGCTTAGATGTGAGCAATAAAACTAGTGATTGATAATCTGTGATAATGGCATCATAGTCTCATGGATTTGACGTGAGCTTGGAAATCAAGGATGAGGAAATCTGAGTTTCAGGTTACGATTAGAATGTAACTAAATATAAAAATATGAATGAAACAATTTCTAAAATAATTTTATGATAAAGAACTAATCTAAAAGAATGTAGAAAGATGAAATGTAGGAAAAAGGAAGGTAATTTAATAATAGTTTGTAAGGAACATTATTAGTGAAAAGGAGGCGCAGTTTTTGGTATTGCAAAACTGTACTTTGAAAGTGCATATAAAAAGAGCGATTTGCTACATAAACTATCTATTTGGGCATGTTTAAAAAACATCATAAAATAGCGAAACGATGCTTTTGGAACTATGGGGAGTAACAAGAATAGTGCTTGTATTCGTTTTATTCCGCATAGTCCTATTACTTGTATAAGTAATTCAAGATTAATAACGCAAACAAGTTGATGTTGTCAACGTATAAGTAACTTTCGTGCAATCGACAGTCATGATGCATGATGAAGATTTTTCCATCTGTAAAATCACCATTAAGGACACAATTCGATAATTTATTACGATGTATATAAAGTATTGCAACAAGGTTAAAGAAAACATAATAAAAAACTACGTTTTGAGGTAAGAACAGGAAAAAATTTGAGTTTGGGTGCGTAACTGCCAGATTGAGTACACTAATGTATGTGCAGTAAGAAGAAGATTGGTGAATAAGTTTATTTTTTCAGGTGGTGGGGATAGGAGCAAGAGGTTTGGCCTATTATCTCAATCATCCAAACTCCCTCCCCTCTCTCATACTCTCAGACTCACCATTTCTCTTTTAAAACAAATTGCAACTTTATTCTCATGTAGAATTCAAAAGTTTGTAATGATGTTTTGATTTTAATGTGCATAGATATAGGAATAAATATTTCCGAAAACTTCGTTCAAAAAATACCCTCTACAGATACTATTTAAATCAACTAAAAGGACATTTATTTAATTATAATTGAGAAATTTCTTTTTGCTAAGAGATCGATGAGTTGAGATGAATTCTTATAATTATTTGTGAGGCAATAAATTGGCTGCAGAGCCACTGGTGAGTGCTAGTAAGTAGTAGTTTGAAATAATTCTCCCTTCTACTAACACCCAAAAGTTCATTTGAAGATAATTTATTATCTTAAGCGTAAAATAAATAAATTTTCTAACATTGATTACCCAATCAAATAGATACTATATTGCTCATTGCAGGTTACACTAGGATGGTGCTACTGTCTTTGGCAAGTACTCTACTAGTTTTATTTTATCTCCAGTTCCGATGGCGATATAGATATATTTTGGCCACGGCTAACAAACTGCCTTGCCCACCAGGCTGGCCACTCATTGGCAATGCTCTATCCCTCCTAGGGGATTTTTCTCGTAAGTATCTATTTAAAAAATAACTAAAGTAATAATTTAACTAATACGAATAATGTATTCAGTTTTAAAATCCATTGTTTATATGTCACCTTGCTCAAATATGTAGCGTTTACAATTCCTTATGAAAATAATGGTGGCCATGTTGAAACACGATTGACCACAAGATATACCTGTTTGAGGTAAAATGAAATTCCTTAATTTAAAAATATTTTTAGCCTCCTTACGACATAATTAACGTATATTTGTTTCAATTATAATTAAAATTCATGACTATTTCAATTTTTAATTATATTTTGGTCTCTTTATAAAAAATAAAACTCAGAGAGTATTCCTCATTACTGTACGAGACATTTTTATGTAATTTGTCTAATAATTCGTCAAATACAAGAAAACATTTACTATAAAAAGTTTCCAAATTAGCCTTAGAATTTTTAATTATGGAAATAAATAAATGGATAATCATATTAAATTATGAATAAGTAATATTAAGTTTAAAAATTCTACAAATTATTGGATTATTAAAATTATATTTTATTATTATAGATTTATACTAGTTTTATGAAAATAAATGGAATGTATAAGTCAAGTTTCAATAAAATATTTCATATAACATGTATTTAAATTATTAACACATTAATAATAACGGAAATTACGCTTAGCTTTATAAGATTAAGTGTGAACACTCACAGTCCACATCGAACTCCCTCGAAATTCTGTGCTCTGTATAATGAATTATTTTTACTATTCAGGATCCTCTGGCTAAGTCTTTGTGCCTACTACATCAGACGCAATTTTTATATATACCGTGATGAATACTAATTAGTACGATTGTTGGATTACAATTTACAATGCATTTTAACCGTTTGTCAACAATTCTTTATCAGTATTATAAAACATAATTTGTTTACATTGAATTTCTTTAAGCGAATAAAAATTAATTTAAGAATATTTTGCATATTACTGAGAGTGTTTAGAATTGAAAACATTTACGATCCAAATTTTTATTTATCATATGTTCTAGATAATTTAAAATATTAGTAAATATGACATGGAAATTAACTTAAGTAAACTCATTGGAAAACGTTGCCTAAAACATTGGGCTCCAATCTAGGTACTGTCCTTTTTTTCCATTAAAGAGCCCGTTGATGTCACTTAACAATTTAACTACCTTAGTTCTAATAATAACAATACTAATAGTTATTCACAAATAGAAACACAACCTTTTGATTTGTATGCTACTTAGGTTATTTGAGGTTATACAACCAATATACTCATTTCATTAAATTTGCAAAATGAGTTCAATAACTTCAATAAATAACTATAGTTTTTATGCACTTCAAACATCTTCAATCTCTATTAATGTATTATTACAATTAGCACTTAGCACAATAATTACACGATGTTACAAAACAACACTCAAATTTGATAGCAGCACCAACTACTATCGACTGTTAAGACAAAACTGGAATTAAAATAGAAAAACATTATGGCTGTGTTGTAATATTATAATGTTTACATAGAACAATTGGTGAAACTTCATCTTTGCAATCTGTATTACTCTACTAATCAAGAATTTTACAATAACATTTTTTCTAAATTTTAAATGTAAACAAATGTTTCTGCCTCTTTGATGAACTTCAGCTGAAAGTATTAACAGTTGTTAAGTAACAGTTCACTTTGTATTACGTGTCGTGGCGCAGTCTGGCGGATCCAATGTAAAAACACTCCACCATCAACAACAATTTATTATTAAAAAAATTAATTAAATAAAACTATTAAAATTGGACCAAATTATGAATCTAAACCATTCTTGGATCCAACTGAAGACACACAAAAAGTTTCATTAAAATCGGTCCACCCGTTTTAGGAGGAGTTCAGTAACATACACAAGGCACACATGAAATATATATATAAAGATATATATAATGTATATATATATATACATTTATATATATACACATTATATATATATATACATATATATATATTTGTAAATTTGTGATTTATACTTTAACCGGGGTGGGTTTATGGTAAAAAAATCCCTTTTTTGCAAATTGTATTTACTATAGTAAATTAACTGTATTAAATTCACATTGAAAGAATAAATACAAATTTTGATGAATTAATTTTGTACAGTATAAAACCACTTTGGAATTTTGGGTATACAATTTTGTTTATTTGGTTAAATGCTTTTTCTGCAGCATATGTTATTCTTACGCTACATGTGTGTACGTTTAAAATTTGGTTTCAAATGTTTTTGTTATAACTTTGAAGTATTTAAATTAATAAAATGAATTGTTTTTAAATAGCTCTTATCAAGTGTAATCTGTCAGATAAAGTTATTAGCAATTTTTCTATCCATGCAAACATTATACTATAGATAACAGTGCAAAAGGAATATATTTTTATTTTCATTAAACACGTTTTCTATTCACGACGTATGCTGATTATGTTTAGTCAAAATACCAAAGATTTCTACGATTGCCACGACACGGTTATAAGAGTTATACTAAGATATAACAGTTTACAGTATCGACCACATGTTTCGTCCAGTCATTTTAATTTCAGTTATAACTGTACCACATACAAGTCGTATGGTATTATATATTAGTCTAAAATGTAAGGTAATTTATATATCATGTGTGCAGGAAAAACAAATATAAATAAATATATGTATATAAATATAAATTTATTTATTAACAATGTACAGATTGTTATTATTATAACTAAGGTAGTTAAATTGTTAAGTGACATGAACGGGCTCTTTAATGGAAAAAAGGACAGTACCTAGATTTGTGGCCCAATGTTTTAGGCAAACGTTTCCAATGAGTTTACTTAAGTTAATTTCCATTTCATATTACTATTATTTACATTATCAAGAACATATGATAAATAAAAATTTGGATCGTAAATGTTTTCAATTCTAAACACTATCAGTAATATGCAAAATATTCTTACAAATATAGAATGTGTGCTAAAAGGATATTTTTTCCTGGAGATAGGTACGTATAGTAACGAAAGTAATATTGCCATTATTGTCATGAAATAGACTGATATATGAAACTGAAAAGATTTATTAAGATTCGTTGAAAGTTCTTAAGAAACCCTCGTAACTTTTTGATAACCCTAATAACATTTAAAGCCTGCTTGAATAATGTATATGTGTGGAAATAATTAACGCTTTCATAAATATCTAGCTCATAATCGAAGCAGGTAGCCAGCCAATGTTGCATGGGGTTAGAGAATTAATTAACACCCCTGTGGTGGTTGACACGAGAACTGCACTTAGCAGTAAATTAGACACAGATGTCTGGGAAATAACAACGGCTTCAGACAATGGAACCTGTCTGCAATTGATTACAGTTAACACCCGGTAAACAAATGTGAAACCATACGTTGTGTTTTCCATAGTTGTAAATTATATCTAAGCCCAGTTTGTAATAGTGAAGAATTAATGTTGATTACTGTAATAAAGTAGTTTTTAATTCTTTATTTACTATCTTTCATTTAACTATAAGTAATTTACCCTAATATAAAATTAATTTTCCTCAACTTTCTTTACTCCTATTACTATTAGTTTTATTTATTGCGTATTAACTCGTTTTAGTTGTATTCGTTTAGAGTGTGTATAATAAGGATGAGATATTAAACTAATTTCTCAATTATTAAAAAAAGAAAAAGAAAAAAAAAACAGTAAACACTTATCACACATTTTTACAGTTTCAATTATATAGTAAAAGTTTCATTTATTTCGTGTATATTTACCAGTTGTTTTAAAATATTGGCGACGTTTAACTTGAGGTGTCTTATTATGATCAAATTTTACAAGGCTTTCTTATTGGATTTCCACGTTTTTGTTTGTGAAGGCAATATTTCAAATGTTTCACTGCGCAATATGTTGGGAACTAAATAAATTACTGAAATCTTGATATCAATAGTAAACTAAAAAAAGTATGAACCTTAGCATTTATGAACTGAAAAATAAAATAAAATAGTTGCCGGAACTAAAAATTCCTTAGTTTGTAAAATTAATTTTTGAAAACAAAAAAAATACTGTCACAAAAAGATTTTTTTCGTTTGAGACCATATAATTTCAATAAAAAGATAAAAGTGTATAAAATAAATAAATAAACATTGCAGAGAATATAATTGTGAGCAAACCGATATAAATAAAGTCAACAGTAAACAGGTTTTAAATTATTTAATTCCAATCTAATTAAACAATGTCAAAAACTGAAAGGAATGCACTTTGAACTAAATGCGATAACAGCTGTTACAGTAGCACATCAGCTGATTAATTTTTACTAAATTGTATTGATCTTTTATTAGGTAAGTGAATCTGCTCATTTGTTGGCTGCTTAAAGACTGTATGAACTATTCGTAACCCGCTTGGTTACTTTAGTTGTGTTAGGTGTTATTGCATTTTAATATGTCAGAAATATTAATTGAAAATTTCATTTACCATTTACTGAGAGTTTCAATTAGTTAAATGAAATTAATATTAAAGTAGCATTAAGGTATTTGCTTCTTTTATTTCACATTTCACGTATTTTCGCTTGCCAAATACGCAGATATGGTTTACTTGTATGGCTTTTGTAATGACAAAACTACATTTTCAGTTTCAGAATATCAACGTTTGTTTCCTGAATTTAAAGTACCAAATCATGACATATTAGCAAGATTTTTATTAATGTCCGTGAGACTGGTTGTTTTACTCCTCTAAATATTTAATCTGACTGTGGGCTTCACACGAATATGACGAATATGCAGTCCTACTGCAAGTTTGTGGAGAGTATTTATGCAAATTAATATAACAAAAACTTATTTGTTGCGAAATTTACTCTTTAATTTTTTGGTGTAGTATTGTAGATCATGAAATTGATTAATGACTTGTTAGAGAAATTTACATAAGATTTTTACATAAACATTTGTTTATTTCTCTGGAAATTACACCAAAATTCAACACGAATGAGTATGTATGTTAAAACCGTGGCGTTCCTCCTCATACTGTCAATCGAATAAGATATTTTTAAATGAAAACTTTTGTTATGCAGGAAAACTTATTGGTACTGGAGGGTTACATGGTCGCTAAGGTCTTTAGACCCCACGGGACTATAGAAATTAGGGTTGGATGAAAAGTTGAGTTTAAATTGCAAAGTTTTACACGAGATGAACTGATTAATAGAATTTTACACGCTGCTTTCTTCGTAAATGAAAAGTAAAATGGTTCTTGAAACAACGACGCAAAGTATACTGAAGCTTGTTAAGAAATGTACTGTATATAGACTGTAATAGAATTTTCGAAACTTTTTAATTAATGTAAAGAAATCAGTAATGTTTTACTTAGATTGGCATTATAGTGGCAAAATACATTTTTATCAGCTAAAATTACTATGTTTATATGACCTTTTCAGGTCTACAATAACCTGTTAAAATATTTTATTTTCCTCCCGGACTACCGTGTATAGTACTAATAGAAGCGTTTTGGACGTAGTCAAGTATTTTAAAACTTATGTTGATTATACTTACTAATTTCCAGGATAAAACAACATATTAATGTTAGACAATTCAACGCTTAATACTCCTAACTGTAAACCTTCAACACAAGGCACTAAGAACTAAAAAATCCCTCAGGATGGATATAGCCTACACTCAACTGAGAAACATATATAAAACAGTGGGTTGATTCGTTGGTCCACGAATTCACATTTCAAACTTATTTTTGGTTATCAAGACTGTAAAAGTGTATGATATTTTACGATTGTTTCCCTAGATTCATTTACAGCGATTTGACAAAATATTTTACAACCACTATCTATTTCCTCCCAAAAATGCGTCTAAGCTCTATAAAATATATCTATATTTACGGATTCTGGTAGCGTTTTATTCTGCGGATCAAGATAAAAAATTTCAAAAAGCCTCCCAGAATATAAATTTTATTATATAATTGATTGTTATTACCAAATCAAATGAAAATTATTTCCAGGCCTATTAGATACGTTAGGGGATAACAATTTTTACAGAGGTTTCATGTTCACCACCTCGTGTGTATACAACATGCAATATGTTCAAATATAATTAGCTGAGCTTTTGTGAGCCTTATTACTGGTGTTGTAGGGATATTCCTTTTCTGTATATCTTTCCGCAATATAAATAAAAACCAACAAGTAGATGTTAAATATCACTTTTACATGCAGCTATATTATGGTAAATACCACTGGATAGGGTTTGATGAGCATGAAATATTTGTTTCACATTAGTTTCTATGGGTAACAATTACAACAACGAGAATATCATAAGATAGAGAAATATTTTACCACTTAGAATTCATACATTTCAACATTTAATATTGGTTCTTTGATAGTAAGACGACGAATCAGGGAAATATCTCGAAAAGGGATTTAATCGTACAATTAATAATGGTATAATTTGATTAGGTATCACTAAATTTTACAGAATTATTTTAAATATATCAATATATATCTATCTGTGTATATCAAAAATGATTCATCTCTAAATTAACTTTCAATAAGAGCAAGAAACTTCATTTATATCTAGACAATAAGTATTTCGATGTACGTGCATTATATTTATAGAATTTTACTGAGCCTCATACCTGTATTAAGCTGTCGCTTAGTTGGTTGTTAAAGTTTCTTTTCTGTCTGCCAGTGAGTTGCAGTAATTTCTTTTCTGGCTCATTGTCTGTATGTCAGCAGGAAATTCAGAAAATGAAAGTCCTTATTAAATTAAATTTGTAAGTAACTTCAGCGAAACTTGCTACGTGGCACGTGTGGCGTAACTCTACTTACTAGTGAACGCTAGTTTAAATGTATTAGAGCTAGAATAGTATTAGTTTGAACAGTGCGTATTTGGCAAGCGAAAATACGTGAAATGTGAAATAAAAGGAGCAAATACCTTAATGCTACTTTAATATTAATTTCATTTAACTAATTGAAACTCTCAGTAAATGGTAAATGAAATTTTCAATTAATATTTCTGACATATTAAAATGCAATAACACCTAACACAACTAAAGTAACCAAGCGGATACGAATAGTTCATACAGTCTTTAAGCAGCCAACAAATGAGCAGATTCACTTACCTAATAAAAGATCAATACAATTTAGTAAAAATTAATCAGCTGATGTGCTACTGTAACAGCTGTTATCGCATTCAGTTCAAAGTGCATTCCTTTCAGTTTTTGACATTGTTTAATTAGATTGGAATTAAATAATTTAAAACCTGTTTACTGTTGACTTTATTTATATCGGTTTGCTCACAATTATATTCTCTGCAATGTTTATTTAATTATTTTATGCACTTTTATCTTTTTATTGAAATTATATGGTCTCAAACGAAAAAAATCTTTTTGTGACAGTATTTTTTTTTGTTTTCAAAAATTAATTTTACAAACTAAGGAATTTTTAGTTCCGGCAACTATTTTATTTTATTTTTCAGTTCATAAATGCTAAGGTTCATACTTTTTTTAGTTTACTATTGATATCAAGATTTCAGTAATTTATTTTAGTTCCCAACATATTGCGCAGTGAAACATTTGAAATATTGCCTTCACAAACAAAAACGTGGAAATCCAATAAGAAAGCCTTGTAAAATTTGATCATAATAAGACACCTCAAGTTAAACGTCGCCAATATTTTAAAAACAACTGGTAAATATACACGAAATAAATGAAACTTTTACTATATAATTGAAACTGTAAAAATGTGTGATAAGTGTTTACTGTTTTTTTTTCTTTTTCTTTTTTTAATAATTGAGAAATTAGTTTAATATCTCATCCTTATTATACACACCCTAAACGAATACAACTAAAACGAGTTAATACGCAATAAATAAAACTAATAGTAATAGGAGTGAAGAAAGTTGAGGAAAATTAATTTTATATTAGGGTAAATTATTTATAGTTAAATGAAAGATAGTAAATAAAGAATTAAAAACTACTTTATTACAGTAATCAACATTAATTCTTCACTATTACAAACTAGGCTTAGATTATAATTTACAACTATGGAAAACACAACGTATGGTTTCACATTTTGTTTACCGTGTGTTAACTGTAATCAATTGCAGACAGGTTCCATTGTCTGAAGCCGTTGTTATTTCCCAGACATCTGTGTCTAATTTTACTGCTAAGTGCAGTTCTCGTGTCAACCACCACAGGGGTGTTAATTAATTCTCTAACCCCATGCAACATTGGCTGGCTACCTGCTTCGATTATGAGCTAGATATTTATGAAAGCGTTAATTATTTCCACACATATACATTATTCAAGCAGGCTTTAAATGTTATTAGGGTTAAGAAAAAGTTATGAGGGGTTTCTTAAGAACTTTCAAGGAATCTTAATAAATCTTTTCAGTTTCATATATCAGTCTATTTCATGGCAATAATGGCAATATTACTTTCGTTACTATATGTACCTATCTCCAGGAAAAAATATCTTTTTAGCACACATCCTATATTTGTATAATTTATAAAAGCCAACAAATGTGAAAAGTATATTAGTTCATCCAAAGACTTCTCTTAAAAAAAATTTTTAACAATTTTAAATATCTCATGATGCTAATTACGCAATAAACATCAATGTGGAATGTTTACCATGGTTTGTTATCAGTAAAAAATCATCATCAGGCAAGGGATGAAAAATCATCGTGCTAATGGTGGACGGTAAATTTTATTAGAACTTTTTCTGCACATGCTGGAACGAGAACAATGACAAGAGTGTAACGACTGAAAAGAAGAAGAATAACCAAACATTCATAAAATTTTACTGGAAAAGACTGTGGAATAGGGCCTACCGGGGAAATCACATAAAAAAATTGCGCTGGGTACACTACCTCATAGGAGGCGTAGAAACGTGTTCATATTATAGACAATACAGCGTAAGAATATTTTGTAATTGTTTTTTTTAAGGTTAATGTTATGAAAAAAGGATAAGAACATTTTTCTAGATAATTGCATGATCTATAATTTTTGTCTGATACGTTTTTTCACAAAGCTAACCGTTTCACTGAAACATTCAAAAACACTTATTTTTGTGAAATTTTATCTTGAATAAAAATTTTTGCAGAAATGGGATCGATGGGGACTTACACAATTTTATAAAAATGGTGTCCCTAACATCTATGCAAATTTTCAGCTTTCTGGGAATTTTTGGAAAAGGTCGTTGTCTAAATTGAGCGGATTAAATTGGCATGTCTATCACGCAAACTTCACCACAATACATGATCACATTGATAGTGTTTCTATCTACTTGTAACATAGTTTACAATAAGGCCTCACTAAAATTATATTAGTTACGAGTAATTTGAAAATCAAACGCCTAAAATAATATACCCCTGTCATACAACTTCGTTAAATTAGAAATTAGTTTATACAATTCAGATATTTTCGAATTTAACATAAAATTAAATTTGTATTGTATTTGTCCGCTTTATATATATATATATATATATATATATATATATATATATATATATACACACACACATTTGTCTTGACCAGAGCAATATCATGGTATGCCTTGGCCAGTGAGTTACGAGACACCCTATATATATGTATATATATATATATATATATATATATATATATATATACAGGGTGTATATTATGTCTGGAAACACCCAAAATATATCCTTTAATAATTTAAATATAAATTTGAAACCTCTTACAATCGTGATAGAGATTGGGCATCTACTTTTTGGAACAATGTTTTGTTATGTCACACCAACGGGGGACGTCCTGCCGAGGGTATCGTGAATATTCTTAATGGAAGCCTATACCTTGTGATACATAATTTTAAAGGTAATAGCTTACTGAATTGAATGCCACAAACCGCATCTCAAAGGAATTATTCTATCAGAAAATAGAGCATTTTTAGTATTGAAAATTTACTGATGTTCAACAATGTAATTTTAACATGGTTCTTGCCACAAAATGTGTTACACTAATTTTTTAGCATTTTTTAAATGGTCAATTAAAATAAAATAAACAATTTATTTTTAAGCTGGTTTCATTAGTACAAATTTACCAGTTTTTATTACAATGAATAAAACTTATGAGTCACTTTCTCTGATTACTTATGAATCTGTACTTGGTGTTTTCCAGTCAGCAGGAAGGTTTAAAGAGACAAAGGTCACTAGCCTATGAGAAAACATTATTGTGTTATTAATCATCTGGTCTACAGGTTTCAGTTTGTTGAGTATGGAGCTTTCACTAGACAGGTCTAAGCTTGGGAATTACAAATGGACAAAGGTCATATCATTCCTGTCGGCAAATGGCAATGTTAACAGGCACAATTGCCGTTACTGGGCTAGTGAAAACCCACATTGGATTACTGAGTCCCATTCACAGCAACCACAAAAACTGAACGTATGGTGTGGAATTTTAGTTAACAAAATTGTTGGACCCTTTTTCATCAATGGAAATTTAAATGCCGAACTTTACTACAATATGCTCCAAAATGAAATAATCCCAGCTATTCAAATTGCATCAGGAGAATACTTTGATAATGTATGGTTTCAGCAGGATGGTGCTCCACCCCATTATGGGAGACAGGTAAGAGAGTATTTGGATTTAAGGTTTCCTCATAAATGGATTGGCCGAAGAGGAGAAATCGAATGGCCTCCAAGATCTCCGGATTTGTCACCAATCGATTATTTCCTATGGGGTCATTTAAAATCCAATGTTTATAGAAGAAAGCCTCATAATTTGGAAGACCTAAGAAACAGGATTATAGAGGAGATTGCTTTGATAACTGAAGAAATGTTAGGCAACTCTGTCGAATCATTTTACACAAGATTGGCTCATTGTCAAACCGTAGAAGGAACACAGTTCGAACAATTGCTTTGACACCAAATGCAGGTAAAACGTTTGTTGTAAGACTTTTCTAACAGCATACATTATTTTTTATTTGTAATAAGAAATCAATAACATAAGTATTTCCATAATTGTACTGTAATAAAAACTGGCAAATTTGTGCTAATAGAAACCAGCTTAAAATGAAATTTTTGTTTTATTTAATTGAACATTTAAAAAAATGCTAAAAAATTAGTGTAACACATTTTGTGGCAAGAACCATGTTAAAATTACATTGTTGAACATCAGTAAATTTTCAATACTAAAAATGCTCTATTTTCTGATAGAATAATTCCCTTGAGATGCGGTTTGTGGCATTCAATTCAGTAAGCTATTACCTTTAAAATTATGTATCACAAGGTATAGGCTTCCATTAAGAATATTCACGATACCCTCGGCAGGACGTCCCCCGTTGGTGTGACATAACAAAACATTGTTCCAAAAAGTAGATGCCCAATCTCTATCACGATTGTAAGAGGTTTCAAATTTATATTTAAATTATTAAAGGATATATTTGGGTGTTTCCAGACATAATATACACCCTGTATATATATATATATATATATATATATATATATATATATATATATATACAGGGTGAGTGGCATACCATTTTAAAGCCTATTAAATGAAAAAGTTTTTAATATCACTTGACACATTCTTATGTACAGGGTGTGGGAAAAAGATGGGGTTCAATGATATTTCAGTTTATCTGAAACTTAGCAACTTTGAGATTTGAATCGTCCTGAAGCTTAAATTTCTTTTTCTTACCGTTTGAACCGATAACTTTTTCAAATTGAAAATTTTACGGAGAATCTAAAAATGATGCAGTTTGCTCACATATGCCTATACATTGCTGAGAAATATCATATTTACGTACAAAAAACACGGGGTTTTTAGAAAAACTGAAAATAATTCATTTCAGTTTGACTTTTTTATAACCGCCATTGTATCACATTTGCATTGCATTATAACCCAAAAAATGTTGTCACACCAAGAGCCACTCACCCTGTATATATATATATATATATATATATATATATATATATATATATATATATATATATATATATATATAATTTTTTATTTGTGAGAATAATAATTTTCTTATAAAAATTAGATACGAACAGGCAAATGTAAATCTAAGCATCGAAGACCCATTTTCATATAGTGGAATACATTTGTCTTAACCAGAGCAATAACATGGTATGCCTTGGCCAGTGAGTTACGAGACACTCTTTATATATATATATATATATATATATATATATATATATATATATATATTGTTAGTGTAACTATGGTTAAGATTATTTTACACCATTTTCGAGCTTTTTAATGTTCCTTGAATTTACACCAAAATACCCGTGTACCTCAATATTTATACAAGGAGTAAATAACATTGATTAAACAATTGAACTAGAGATAATAAAGAAGGGCAGTTGAGATTATCCAAAACGGAAAACATAATAATATTACAACAATTTTAGAACATGGATGATCGTCATGATTGCTCTCTTGAGACTTTAATCACTTCAAAGAATGTTGTGACTTCTTTTCCCTGGAGGGGAACATAATTCAAAAATATTTAATGTTATCATAATATCCAACAATCATAATCTTTCAATACAAACTTCATTACATTTTTATTTTGATTCGTTGGTTTTCAGGTTGGTTGAAGAAAACAATCTGCTTCAGGAATCCATTTAAGATATTATGACAGTTTCCAGGTCCTAAACCGATATTTTCTTGGCGCAGAGAGTAGTTATTCGCATACTAAACCACCTACCTATTCTGGATTGATTGGTTCAGATTAAATGCTTATATTAAAAAAAAGAATTCTCCTCCATTGGTGATCTTTTATATTAAGGAGACGGTGTTAGAAAATGTTACACGCTTCACTTGGTAAAAACGATAAGACGCTAGTAATTTTAAAGGCACACAATTACACCATACCTTTGCAGCTTTTCCATAAAAAGTAATATGTTTAACCTCTAAGATTTGACCGCCGAAAAAATCGTGGATATATGGTCTGTATAATTATTCGCATTCATGGTTCTCAACTTTTTAAATTTTCGGGCCTCATATAGCTCTCATAACTGTCCTATTATAAATTACTTACATCTATAAGATCCAAACATTTTTTTATTACTACTTCTAAATGGTTCTGAATCATCCATGTGGAGGTATTTTTGATTTTCACAACTTGGCAGAGTTCTGCTCCATATGAGTTTTTTATTATGCCCTCTTTTGGACTAATCTCTTCTGATTTTGGGTATGGAATCAGACTCTAGGGTAGATTTGAAAAACGCTAGTTGAAACGGGTCTTTCGACTCCAAAAGAGAACCTTGAGAATGATTTTGGGATTGAGTGCTAGATATTCGTTCAGAGATGGGATTACAGAATTTGCCCTAATTTGCAATTTTAGAGTTGATCCTTCACTGAAGATGAAAATGTGCTTTAATTTTAAGTGGGGATTTCACTATCATGGAATAGGAGGCACGGGCAACTTTCGAGTCCAAAAATATAGAAAAAATGGTTTCCGAAATTTGATCTCTCAAGTTGGTAGCTGAGTAATCAACAGTCTCCTAGGATCTATCAAAAACAAAATTATAAACTCAATTGAATACTATTTTAACAGACATAAAAAAAATGTTGTCACTACAAAAATTGTTACTAACGTCAGTTCACTGTGTTTAGACGCTTTGCGACAACGCTTGTTTATTTGCGCTATTGTAAGATTTAAATACATAATGAGAAAGAACTATAACTTTGCTGTCATTATCAGGTCTGTCGGTATTCACGCAGTCAACCAAATAAAAGCTGAAAACTTGAGAAATATAATTTATTAAACCTAGGTATACAAAACACCTAGTAACAATGTTTGAACCACAATAATCATATGTTAAGGTAAATTATTGAAAAACTAATTAGTCCAGTAAATCAGGTGTATTTGTAGTCCTGTTCGTACGATTGCTATGATGATATGTTTAAACTAAGTGGAATTATGTCAGAACACATTTTGGAGAACAGGCTTTACTGAAGTAGCATGTAAAATGTCAAGCTTCATTTTATTCTGAAGGTGTCTCGTAGATCGCCAGATATACAGAGAGGCATGCAGAAAATTGTATTATCTTTCAAGGATGGTCAGCTATAGTCGGAACATGGACATATATCATAATCGAACTTATTCTTGTATTTGGTATTAAAAATTAAGGACTGTGAATGAGGTGTGAGGTAATCACCATGTTTGTACGAAACCTCACACTCACAAGCGCACAAATATTATATTTTTAATTATAATTGTTGTGAAACAAACTTTCGGCATTCTGTTCGAATAATTCGGATACAGTTACGCTGCTCAAACAAAGATGGGTACATTAAAATTTAATCTCTAAACAACCTGGTCATTTAAGGGTCACAGGAATGTACATTAAGCTAATTCTGGAACAGTTAAATCTCCACCAGACTCCGAGTTCTCTGCATCTATGAAATCCTTACCTCTGGCAGTATCCAGCCTCTGGGAGCAAGAGGGTTCCAGACCCTAGAGAAATCTCAACCTCTAGGAAATCTCCCTGCCTTCAGCTGCCACCAGACTCTAGCAGCTCCAATTCTAAATCACGAGGCATCGTTATAAATCAGAAAAGAATCTTGATTACTATTATAGTGTGCTGCAGCTGACCAAAAATTATCTAAAAATAATTCCATGACTTTAATGATTTGTCACATGTTCTTACTGCAAATTACTATATATGTAATATGTTGTACTAATAGATATTTTTAACTTTAAACTTGATGTCTAGCCATAGCAAAAAAAGCCATAGCTCTTGCTATACTACACACTTGAGTATCCCCACACAACAGTACAGTACTGTGATCTTCGGTAGCGGAGGAATTGCGGTACCAGTAAGACACTACGTATGGTATGCAATGTTAAACTGTATACCAGTAAAATTATAGCATTAGTGTACACTGTTCACCCTTTTATAAACAGAGGTGCAGGGTATGATATCTCAATTACAGCTTTGTTTATATTGTATGTCAGTACAAACATAGAAATAGTTTAAAATATTTTACTCTAAAAGTAGAATACCAGCTTTAGTTCAAAATTTTAACCCCTTTACTACTAACAGGTACAATGTATGGTATCACAAGTATCTTCACCCACCAATATTGTTCCCCTCAAATTTGTTATCGAGTTAATTCTAACTGTTTGATAAGTAAATCTAATATGTGAATTCACGAAAGAAGGCCTTACGTGTGGATGTAAATGAATATAAATGTTTATTTTGTGGTGGACCATACTTTATTTGATGGAATACAAATTTATTTTATTGGTAATTTAACAGTAAGTTCCAAATTAATAGTACATTGGTCAGTTTTAGTATCTTTCTTAAGATAAGTTTCTCAATGACCAAACAGGCATATTTACAAAGGTGTCAGTTATATTTTAATCTATGTGAATAAACTGATTGTGCACTAAAATTCTTCAAGGCAATGGTTGACTAATGTGGTGTAATCGGAGCGGAGTTGGAATATTTGTTATTAGAAGCATTGTGGTCCACAGCTCTATTAGTTGCCATATCTGATAATATAAAAATATTTTTATTTTAAAACAAGAGAGTTAAGGGATAGTTTTTAAACATATAATCAAGACCAAATAAAACCGACATAGGATATACAAATAAAAATTTGCAATACGCTTAAAGTGCTTAATTGTTCACGACGCAGCCGTAGAGAGGTGTCATAGATTTTGTCCATCTAAATGGTAGTTTAAGTGAGCTATTGCAATAAGTGTAAAGAGAGGACATAAACTCTATATTTGGCAAATTAATTACCAAGTAGCAATGCATAGACTCGATGTACAGTCATCCAACCTGAACATGATTTCATCTTTTAAACATTGGTTAATTTCTTATGGAAAACATATTGGACGCCCTGTGTGTACTCTACCTACTTATGGAGTATAGCCATCGTGTGAATTACATTTTATACTTGGGCCGTTTTAAAGATACGGTGTCGTAAGACGCCTCGTTCCGATGGTGTACGGTTGGAAGTGTTTGAGGTGGTAGCAACGAAGTGAACACCGTTTATACCTGAATATAAACTATATATTATTGGCTACCATTTTTTATGATTTTTAAAGAAAACCTAGATAGAGTTTTCTCAAATTAGAAGATGTATAGACTAATTGTCATATTATCCAATCCAAATTAAAAAAACTCCTTAAACTAACACTATAAAGATATTGAAAACATATAGTGTTTTCTCCACCAGTTATCCTAGTAGTATTATGATTGATTTTTTTTTGTTTTTTTGACACTATACACTATATATATATATATATATATATATATATATATATATTATATATATATATATATATATAGTATATTGCTCAATAAAGTGGTTCACAAACATATTCTAAATAAATGATAAAAATAATACTACCGTAAGTTATTAGTTTTTCCTTAAATATTGATTTTCGACAACATATTAGACTTTGCTATGGCATGTAACAATTGTTCTTTAAACCATAGTAATAATTTTGAATATTTTAAATTATATTTAGAGCGTATATTAAATAAATTATTTTACTGGCCCTTCAAAACATGATCATACGGCTGAAAGTTAATGATATTATAAAAAAATTTTTTCTTTGATTAAACATGTTTCGTGATGCAATATTCGCCTCCCAAATGTTTATTGCGATAAAAATGCATTGATTAAACTGATGTTTAAAAATTAAAAAGTAATTTGTATATTATTTTACATGTTTATATTCATCAAACATGTAAAACACATTTTGTTGTTGTGTTGTTTTACATGTTTATATTGTTTATTTATATTGTTTTTGATGTTTATATTGTTTGTTTGCTTGTTGTTTAATGAACTTAGAATTTTACTTTTTATGATATTACAAATCTATAGTTTAAAAGAATTACGTTCAGTTATCATACATCTAAAAGAATAATATTTTCTTTCCTACGCACATTTACTACCTGGCAAGTCTTCTTCAAACAATTTCCTTATCAGTAGTGTTTGTGATAACAACATAAAACCTGCTACATTGTTGATAATACGTTTATAACTGCACTCATTTGTAGAGTTCAATTAATAGTACACTGCTGTAATACAAAGGTGTGTTATTCATAGTGATATATCAGTTACGTTCTTCAGTTTATTAAAAACTTTTAGTTCATTAATTTTGTTCATAAGTTGTCATTCTAAATTTGACTTCTCGTAATGTAGTACGTTACTGACGTAAACGTTCGGAAATCATCTATACGCTCCAAAGTAGTTGTTCGACCGATGAAAATGAACCCGATTACACAGCTTTTGTTTAATTTTAAGCACAAAACGCAAACAAATCTTTGGATAATTGTATTTATTATTTTCTGCTAACCATGGCTTCAGGGTAAACTCACAATTTGGTTCTTATTATTCTTTGTAAAATCACTTATTATGCAATATAAAGGAGTCCTAAGAATTTGTTTAAACTTCAGTAGAAATACATCACGTAGTCTTTATTTCAGGGATCAAGGATAAGCATGATAGTGGTACCCAAATTTCCGAGTCCACATTACATCACGGTACTTACTTTTGGCTCGAAGTCATTTTAGTATATTTTAAGTCTATACACTCCTCTCTGCAGAACAGGAACTGCAGTTGAGGTTTTTAAAACACAGGATAATGGTTCAATGGAGCCAACAGCCCACAAAATTTTTGGAGCTAAACTACCCACATACACATTTTTTGTTTGCGTTCCAAAAATGGAACAGCGGTCCCAAATAGGTTACGAGCATTAGAGCTAAGTAGTACACTTCTTTCATCTATAGTAAGTGTTGTAAATTTTATAAGAGTACTGCGTATCAAACCTTTTATCTGCCGCGGTCTTTTTCCTACTGATTCAACATCACATAAAGTCGAAGATACGGTAACAATATTGTTGGCATTGTATATTAAAAAACCTGTATCACTTTCCTCCTTTCCAAATTGCTCATAAGATCCTTTTGTTTTATTTTTCTTGGATCTTACATCATTCAGTGGAGCTTTAAAAACACTGTTGACTTTCCAGTTCCATTTTACTCAAATTTCTACTGAGGTAAATAATTTACAGGAAGAGAGATAAAATTGTACTCATCACTTCGAGGAGGCAACTTCTTAGACAATTCCATGACTACAGAACCACTAACACCTAACTGAGGGTATTTGTTTTCTTTTTTTGCCTTAATACGGGTATGATGGATGAAAGGTGAGTGATATAGAGAATTCAATATTTTAATGAAAACCATATTGTCACAACATGAATCATGAAAGTAAACAAGAAGCAAGGGAGGTTTGAAACTATAAAAAAACTGTAAACATATCAGGAATTAATTATTTAACACTCCATTGCGTATTCAAAATCAGAGAGTATATAACAAAGACTAGTTGAAAAAAGAGGATTAAGCACGATAAATCATATATTCTAGGTTAAAAGCCGATCTGTACTCTATATACGCTGTGTACTCTATATTAGAGATAGCAAAAGAGGGGTGTGATAGTATCCGCTATGCGATTATCAAAGTAGCATAATGGCCAATGTAAATTATCAGATAAACTAACTTTTTATATCAATTGTCCAAAATCAAAGGTGTATAACTATAATTCATAATCTTAGAATTAAGTAAAGTGTTAGCGAATTACGTAAAAACAATTCTCTTTACTTTGCACATAGTATAGATGAAACGGCTAATCAGCATATAAATTCAACCCATACTGGTTACCTTGTCGTTTACAATGCAGTTTCTTTCTACAGACCAACAAAATTACTTAATTTTTAGTCACTTATCAAGAGGAGACTTTAGACGCGGACCACACGTGTGAGAAATTAATAGACAACAGTGACTCTTGTAAATATCTCATAAGACAGAGGAAATTAACGCACTTTACACGCAACCAGTACAAAGTCACTTACACACTGCGAAAGAACAAAGTTCGATTTAAGTAATCATGTTTAACAACAATAATAAATTAAAATATAATTTACCGTAACAGTATTATATACCGTAAAATATACAATTTAGTCACAATAAATACATCTGTGAAAGGCGCAACACTAACAGGACACTAAATGTAACTGCCATCAATGAACCCGTTTTACTGCCATTTCCAGACACAATGGCTACTTTATTTCTCTAATCCAGGACCTTTGGTTGTTATGGCCCATGTGTGATAAAACTTATAATTAATTTTTTTTTTTTAAATAAATATGTAAAACCATTTTCAATATTGTTTTCATCCTGTATTCAAACATAATTTAAATAAATTTAAATATATACTTGAAATACATAAAAGTATACTCGTACAATTTGTTTATAAGGTCCTATCTTTTTTTTACACCTACTTGTTCTAAAAATAAATGAATTTGTCAAAGAACGTTAATTATTATTCAATTAAAGTTGTCTTTATTATTTTAATAGTACATGGCTTAGCTTATGTACTTAAACAAACTGCGGTGTTTATGTACGCTTTATTATGTATCCAACCTCAAACTAAATGACTTTAATGATTGTTAGTTGTATGTGGAATTTGATAGTACATATAATGCCATTTTGTAAAATATAATATTTGCATTGAAAGTGAACATAAATTATTTTAAAAGCCATGGAATAACCACTGTTTATTCTTGTCTGAACCCAGGAGCTTCCTAACTATAATCGTTCTGATTTTCTTTCCATCAGTGGGGATACCATTAGGATCCATATCGCCAGTGTATAAAACACCCACCTACCTCTATGCACAATGTCCACACTCTAGTATGTTCCCGCAGTAGCAATAACTCGCTCGATCCTATTTTTGTATTGGCTTATAACGTTATTACTTTTCATCCTAACTATATGTATAACTAAACTATCTAGAGGTCATAATTTAAAATTGATTCACATTATTTTTTCATACGTTGCATAATTATAATATATATATATATATATATATATATGTATATATTTCTTTTTTTTTTTTTTTTTTTTTTTTTTTTTTTTTTTTTTTTTTTTTTTTGACGTGCATATATGGTAACGGACTAAAAAAGAGATGTTCATTAAACCTCTGAAATAGAGTTTTAGTCTGTGGCCAGTTTTTATCAATGTCTATGTTAGTATAAATTAAAATACTAGATGGCAAAGAATATAATTTGTTCTTCTATTTGAACATTTGAATTACGTTTTACTTTTTCTTCTTTCAAATGTTTTAACAAAAGACAATACTTAAAAACAAAATGAAAGTACTTAATGACTATGGATCGTTAGTTTTGCAGTAGAAAGAACTATATGAAAAAGGAGTTACCAATTCTTAACAATAAATTTCAAAAGTATTCGCTATTCAAACTATCAGTTATTAGAAAATGTTAAACCTTTTAGAGATCTATTTCAGAATTAAAATCAAAATCTCTTCTTTAGTCCGTTACCATATATGTACGTCAAAAATATTCAAATCTAAAGTTCCGTCTTGCAAAGTTGTACTCATAGACATGGATATGATTCATATATCATTGAAATAAAGCAAAGTTTAACGTCTCAATCTCCAGTTTCTCTACTACATATTAATGACGTATTATTTGATATAATCAGAATTTTGAATTAACTCCTTTTTTACTTTACCATAGATATATTTCATGTAAGCCCTATACATCTAAAATTACCCTTAAATATAATAAGTGGCAAAACAACTATGTAAAGTTAAACTGCAAGACAATAACTAATGTCCAATTTGAGCAAACCATTATACGAAACGGTTTCGGGTACAGATGGCATATCATAGAGTGTAAAATAATTTTACTCAAAATTAACAGCAACAAAAAATACAGACGACAGCTTCAATTTACAAGGAACCAATCAAGTTTTTAATCTCTTTGCTTTGGTTTACTCCGAAACTTTTAATTGATTCGTTCAGAGTCTTAATGAGTTGTACGTATTTAACTTGCAAGTCGACTCGAACCCCCGTTACGAATTTGATAGTGAACCATAGCGAGCAGTTGGTTAAGTGCTCTTTTCCTATTTCCCTATACATTTAAATGGTTATAATATGTTTCCTATGATATATTTCGATCAAATGTAATCAGACATAAGGTTAATTGGAAGATAAAAATGATAGCAGAAACAAATCCACGTCTAATGAGGTGTATTGGATACGAAACTGTCTGATTGAGAGTGTTGATATACAAGCTACTATGTTTGCAGCAATTGAATGCAAATATGTTCTTAAAATGACTAGAATAATTCATAATTGGGGAATATTTTTAATAAATATCGATACCACACTGGACACTAATATTATTGAATTTATGACTCCTAACTTTATGCAGAACAAATTTATTCTTACAATTAATTGTGATGAACAATAATTGTGTGCCAACGTCATTAGTTGTTATTGTAAAAACTTATACGTACATGTATTATAAATAAAATACAAATCCAGCACATAGAACATGCCATATCCCATCCTATAAGGTCCGGTTGGTGGTCAGGAACGATATGGCAACACCGCTTCAAATGTCAGGATATTTTCATGTGGTTACAGTTTTATTCACACTGTCATTTGAAGCAACTCCTAAACCTGTTGAAGTTCCTCAGTGATCCTTGGACGATTAAGTATGAGAATTGGAACTTTGGTACATACATATATTATATTGTAAAGCTCAATATAAAGGCCAATGAAATTTGATGTCAATAGCTGACGAATGGATACTTATAATATGGACATTTCTTAAATTAGTCATTTAATTCAATTACTTTATTCATCAGCAGAAAATGTTAGCAATAAACGCACTTTCTTGCAAGTTGTAGCAATTATGCACTTAATTAATATAACGAAAGCGTATAAAATACTCCTTTGAAATTCACAATTTTTCTTTTGGAATTATTTTTTATTAACTATATATGTATATATATATTTAAATGAAAAAGTTATGAAACTGAAACTTTTCACCTGTATTAGTTAAGCTATGACCAATTTATGAGAAACATTCTAAAATATAAAATCATGGTATTAATATGGTACCAGTAAAGTTTTATAATATAGCAGGTATACAAAATTTTAAAACTGTAATAAATAAAAAACAAGAGATTTTAAGCATAGGTTTTTAAGAATAGTAAATTATTGATTACTATTAGAAGGACACTATTTCATGTTTATTTCAGTGACTACAAAACAATAACGGAGTAGTAAACGCTGTACTGGACGCCGTGTCACATTAATTCGTTTTTTTAACTCAACTTAAGTGGGATAATCGAAGATACGTGTAACCTTAGGAGCTTCCAGCTGTAACCTTAATAAATTTGCGACAAGTAGTGGCGTAATACATTGGATCATTTATACAAATCTACTATCTGACCCGGCTAACTATTTTTGCATATAAATTCTTATTAGTATGTACGAATTGTGTATGAGTGGAAGAAGCGTAGATTGCTGTAAGAGATGACGGAAAATAAAAATTTAAAAACATTAAACATTCATATGGTCTAATTTAATATAATGTATTCTGTATAGATAATTATCATATATGATAAATACGATAATATTACTAATTACAACAATATGCAATATTTTTTGCATGCCTATCTTTCGCTAACACAAATAAACTGAATGGTTTACCCACTCGAGATCATGCTACATATAATTGCCCGTGTGAAAAGCAGTACTTCTACACGGATGCTTTTCTACAACCTACGTTGCAAACTTGTATGAAGGCTTCTGGTTCGCGTGAATCATATTTCCGACGCTAATGTTGGAAGAAGACCCTTTTTCATAAGATCAAGAAAATAATTTTTAAACTGGTTTAATTTTGGTCATTGTAATTTACTTTAATATTAGTGTTTCTTTCCATTGAAGATTTTGCCTCTTTTCTAATAAAAAAATTATATACATACACAGCCCTGAAAACCCTACTTTTGTAAAAAAAACAATAGTTTTCACGTGTATAACCACTACTGTTTTGAGTGAACGTTATTTCCGACGCCAATCTTGAGTTTTCCTTTTATCCTGCGATCAAGAATATACGTTATTAGTTTATATCTATGGCTATTCCAATTTACTTTGTTAGATAGTAACATTATCTTTTAGATCTAATACCTAATATTATATTAAAATGCACATCTAAAATTACGTCAACATTGACACTATGCGTTTGTTTCCTTTTTAATAGTAAAATATTGTTAATATTTTAGAACATTTATAGCTGGAATTAGTACATTAGTTCAAAAGCACAGTCCAGAAAATTTTCATTTAGCATAGCTCTTGCTGACTGCTTCGGTGTTAAATTCAGACCATCCTATGTTGTTGGATATTTTGTAAAATAGGTAAGTACTTAGCTAATCGCTGAAAACTAAAACGACGTTTAAAAATATTTTCACTGACTATAAATATAAACAAATTTTAAATTATAAACAATGATTACACAGAACAGTTGATAACATTAGAAATGTTTAATATTTCAGAAGTTTAGAGGGATTATGTTGCTACTTTAAAGACCAGTGGGGCATAGCCCGGAGTGATTTTAAAATAAGAATATGCATATATTCATCTCAGGGAATTTCCATGTCAAATTTCAGCGCAGCATTTGAATAGTATTTTACAGACATGCAATAATTCAAGTAAAGTTTGATAAATAATTAAAATTATGTTATGATGGTAATTACTGCTCATATTTAAAGATTGAATGATAGAAGATTTAAATTTTGTTGTAGGATGTCCTGCAAAAAACAACAAAATTTAAAAAGATGTAATGTACCCGTACATGCACTTTATTATAAAGTAGCCAAAAATTCAAGCTTTAAGTTCAACAATAATAAATTATTTTAAACACAAATATACATCTTAACTTATAGCCTAAGTTAATCTAATATAAATCATGTTTGGCTATATAAGTAAACGTAACTGTCTCGTATTTGAGGGTTTAATATGCAGGCACTTTGAAAATTGTGATCTTATAAATTTAATTAGTAGTCCCACCCTGACCATATAGAAGTATGAAAAATAGATAGTTAGCCAATTATCAGACCTACTGAATATTCATTAAAATTACCTACCAAATATTTTTTTTATCGTACAGCCGTTTCGGTGGAGTAAAGTAAAACTAACATTGTGTAACGAGAATTTTACATACAAGATTAGAACCTAATATTCTTATGTTCTCATGGTTTGTAATTGTCAATAGTTACTAACTATTATGCTCAACCACATTAAAATATTTATATTGTAAATTGTAATTACAGAAAGAATAAAAGTTCAATTTTGAATAAATACTCATCAACAACTAGTTTTCGAAATAAAACTAAATAATCTGTAAGAAATTTAAATTTAACGATAATCTAAGACAAACTAAGTTGGTTGGTGGTATATAGCTCAAAAAAGGAACCTTCTATATCTTTGCGTGTTGTACTTTTAGGGATAACCCATGTTGTGTAAAATCAACTACGTAAACAGCCTTCACGAGACAAATTTCAAGTGCCAATAGCAGTTTTTACCTCTTTGCATGAGACTGCACCTAGTATACAGTTCACAGCTCGTCAAAACGTTTAGTTCAAGAACAACATTTACATGGAGGTTCTTTCATATTTATGAAATAATTTTTACACTTTCGTTACCCTTTTAAATTAATATAGCCTCATATTTTAAAAAATTTATGACTTTTTATTAAAAATTAAAAAAAAAATTCCAGAGATCGAATAGATTTGACAATACATGCAAACATAAAGAAAACTAAATTTCCAAAGTACTTCTCTAGTTTTCACCAATAATTGAAAGTATCTACAACAAATTCATTAAATAAAATTTTAAATTCATTAACATTGAAAAATTTAGTTATTGGTAGCATAAACTAACTGCAATAATCATAACTTTTATCAACAATTATATTCCACACTACATGTTTCTAAATTAATTTATTTCGAGCATTTGACGTTTTTATAAATCATAGAATATTATAATGACAGATACAATCGAGCCATCGAACAAATAAGAAGTGAACGTTCGTGGCTTAGTGACAACTAACGTCACTGTGTGACAAGGGTTATATATTGACAGGCTTTCCACTTCACTGATCAAAAGGAACACGGTATTGTGGCATTACACATTTCGACAGGAAACTAAGGAAACTTACAAGACAGATAAAGTTACAATACATAGAGCTCAATACTAATAAAATCCACAAACCGTGACATAAATATTAAAAAACATATCTTTAGGTATATCTTTGTACTAAAATTAACGAACAGGCGAAACAGTAATTCATTGTTTACGCTTTTTAGGCTCGTTAAGTAACTCACGTAAGTAGCACAAGGTCCTTCTAAGACTAATTAAAACGAGGGGTTACTGATATCCTCCTAAGTAACAGAAAAACAAAAAACACTTATCGTTCTGCCAGTATGGTGCTTCGAAAGGTTTAATAATATTATGAAACTTTAATAAAATCATAATGAGCTGGTGGGTGCAACTATCCATACGTTGTAAAATTCCCCAGAACAGAATTTTTCTTTAAAAAATTATTATAATTTATTATTAATTTTCAAAGGCCGAAATTTTATATTGAGGGCACCACATAAGTATGCAAATACAGAGTGCTAAATCAAAAATATTTGATTATACTATACCTATTGCAGTGTCCATATAGATACACTGAGCTGTTACGGGCTACACAAATGATTTAGACTACTAGGTAATGTCGTCCTTAGTAGCCTAAATGTTACAGTGGGCACACTATATAAGGGTGTATATACTCTACACACTACATTGCCCGTATGACTATAGTATGGTGTAACGGGTGCGGCCGGCTCAAAATTGCATAGGGTTAGAGTAGCGTCATATGTGCACGAAATAGTGCTATAAAATGCAAATCTAATATCACAACAGAATTTAGCGAGTTGATCACGGATTGTTGTAGCGCGAGTGTTGGAAATTTGAATTGTTACGAGTTCTGAAATAAATTATTCAAGTTCACACCTCTTAGTAAATGATCAATTTTTATATGCCTGTATATAAGAAGAAAGAATATGCCCACTGCTTTTCAATAATTAACAGAATAAGATATAAAATAAC
Organism: Homalodisca vitripennis; assembly: GCF_021130785.1. Classification (NCBI taxonomy): domain Eukaryota; kingdom Metazoa; phylum Arthropoda; class Insecta; order Hemiptera; family Cicadellidae; genus Homalodisca; species Homalodisca vitripennis. Next base: position 78,936,489 of record NC_060213.1, read on the forward strand.
AACACTTTTTCTTGCACTGCTCAATATACTACTCAATTAAATATAAAATAATAGGTTAAGTATTGTTTTTATTTTTCTAAAAATTATTTCACCTGAGTAACTAAACAGTCTTATCAAAAGCTTGATAAATTTCCATAACTTTGTACATCGTATATCAATATGTTTAATTGTCTAACAATAATGCAATAAAACCACCTAAAAGGTAATACTGTTTTATAATAATAGCCAAAATTATGATAAAATCTTTTTTTTAATTTAAGATATACACCTTCCATTTATACCATAGGCATTCATACAAATTTAATGTAATAAACAGAAATTTGACAGGTGTTTGGTTCTTCCGATCATATGTTAGTTTGCTTATTTAACATATGCATATGTGACGAATACGGTCAAATGCAAAATAATTGAATCGTAAAAAGTGAGGGGATCTGCGGTTTAATGGTAGCACATTCACCCGGTAAGTGACAGATCCGGGTTCGAGTCCCGGCGGAGCAAGTACTTTTTGTGATTCAATGTTTATTCAAATTAAATAAGGCTATTGCCATTTATACAAATTTTATGATTCGTATTTAATGGCAATAGCCTTATTTATATTTGAATATATATATGTATATTTACCCCCTCCACTTTACAAATGGCAGTTGGGAGGGTAAATTTTTAATAAATAATAAAGGTAAATATTTAAATTGTAACCCCTATCTTGTGACATGCCATTTTGTAGGCCTAGTCAATAGAAACACAATGCAATAAATACATCTTCTGTACGACGATAAAACAAAAAAATTAACCCATTACATTGTAATGTCATCTATAATAAACAACTCTTATCCAAACAATGCACTAAAAAAATAACTAGATACCATGTAAGGGGTTTTAGCTGGACACCTGAAAGCCTTACTGAACGATATAACGCATGCATTGTGTTGATATGAGGAAAGCTTTGGTATTGTACATACAGATTATTGATATTTTTGCGTTAGATGCCCATTACATTGTGTTAAAATCGTCGCAGATATGTTTCCTTAATGCCATTGTGTTTATTTAATTTTAATAGTTGTTCAAAAAGAAATGAAACAAGGTAGCGGTTGCAATTTATGGACAGAAAGCTACGCCCTTCAATCACCCCTTTTAAAAATGAGGGAGGGAATATTTTATTTCCCAAAATATTCAGAAAAATCCATGATCAGTATGGTGAATTTTGTAAATCAATATCTCTATCCGTTTAGGAATAAATCTTGGCGTATCAGGACTTAATTTATACCGTAAAATGATAGTAAACATCTGCAGCAGAACTAGTCTACATGATAATAAATTAATGTTTTCCGTGATACTGTCTCAATATTTTAAATTAAATAACAATTGACAGATTGACAATTACATTTTTATCATTCTGATGTTTAGAAATTATGTAAAGATTTAGGTCCCGTAATTGCTAATAATTACAGCAATATTGGCCAACCATTTATTGATTGTAAATTTGTAATAATTAATACCATTTTGAATGCGTACTCATGTGCAGGACTTTCAGAAGCGTAATCTAAAAACTTTAGGATCATGTTGATGAACCAAGAGGGAGGAGACCTAAGCTACATTCTAACAAATTTATTTATTTACCGTCCTTCTGTAAGAGTCACATAAAAAAAAATTCGCCTTAACTAATCAACGTTTATTAAAGAAAATTTAGAACACTCCTGTTTATAATCACAGGCTGTAGTAGTTAAACGTTTCGTTGAATTAGCGTGAAAACTTTTATAACGGCAGCCATTTGTTCATTTAACTGACACTGTTAAACGTGTAATAATATTCTGTACAAGTGGCAAAATACGTTTTTTTGTGTATTTATCAACAAATGATATATCAATAAATTGTGTATGACAAATAAGTTAGATATTACAAGTCACGATTCAACTTGCATAATAATGCAAAGAAGTTGTAAAACTATAACAAACTTTAACAATGAAGATTGCAGATTAGTTGGGTACATTTTAATGTTATAGCACTAGTAAAGGTTACAAATGTTTCCAATATTATTTTTTCTTGTAAGCCGTCCACAGTCAAAGCTTTCAATACGTAAGATGACTTTACAATTAAATAAATATTTAATTATAATAAAATACTTTATTTCGATATGTTCTCGCAAATTTGTGCTAATTACTGTGGTATTTAAAGCTATAAAACCTTTATCTAACTGAAATACACTGATAAGCACAGAGTTTTCAATACATAAACAATATATTGTCATTCATTTCTTTTAATTTTAACAAAACCATTATTTCATTATAACGACTTGGATTTGTGGATATTAATATTCGAGAGTATTAATATTTAAATTATCAATAAGGCATCCAAGACTATATAAAATCGAAGCCTATTCCCCTCACAATTCTAATTTTACTATCTACAGCAGGTCAGTCTTTTCCAGTCCAAGGAATTTTGTCCTTTCCGGTCTCCTCCTGTCGACGTCTATGTATGGACGTCCTGTCGCCCTCAGTTACTTCAGTCAGTTCATGAGCGTCGATGTAGCCGTGTCGTACCCTGAGTCCGTAGAGTAGCTACCACCCCAGCTGTTGGAACCACCGGTGCGCCGCACGCCGTCCGCAGCGTGTGACCAGTGTAAGTGGAGTGTCAGTGTTGTTCCGTTTCCACATATAAACAGAAAATTCTCTCTTACTATGACATAAGTCCCTCTTTGTCACCATTTATGTCGGAATTTCAGAGCTTGTCTCGTTTCGTTTAAACAATTTTTAATTTTTATCCAACTCGAAGATTGGATTACAAGGGTGGGGGGGTGGGTTGACCTAAATTTCTTTCTCTCATTCATTCACTATAAACAAATAACAACATGAAATTGGACACACAAGAAGGAATGTTAGTACATCAATAATATAATGTCTTTTATACTAATATCAGACAGTATAATAGTTGTAGACACTATTATTAAATACTACATTTCTTAATTTTAAAGTCCTGAGGCCATGTAAATTATCCTCTTCATGTAAATATTTATTTATATGTCATAAAAATCCCCTTTTTCTTTTAATACCTAAAAGAAAACACAAAATCTTGACTTGGCCTTTGGTTACTCAATTATGACATTTTAATATGAGTTATTTTTTTATTTTATGCTGAAAAAAAAAATTGTCCAATTGTTTTTAATTGTCCAAATTTTCCAATTAATTTTCACTTAAGTCTTGTAGGTCTCAAATCTTGTAGATATACTCTTTTCAAAAATTTTAAGTTCTTGGTGTGCTGTATTATATAACTGTTCTCTAAGATAATAATCACAATCCTGTATGGTCCGTCAAATTTCCTATTCAATTTATTTCTGTGTCCAGGTATTTTACAAAACACTTCATCATTAATTTTAAAACTTTCGGTGGTTTCTATTATAGGGCCTTAACTTCGAATTTTTAATAAACTGTTTATTTAAATTTTCCAACGCCTCGGCACATTTTTGACATTTTTTCCTTTGGCACTAAATTTTCAAAAATTTATTTCAAGTTCCATTTTAAATCCAACTCATTGTTTGGTTTAAAATTAAACATTAAAGAATATGCGCTATACCCGGTACTGTCATTCACACACGACTTAACAGCTTGTTGAATTTTACTTAAATCAGAGTCCCAGTTCCTTTGCAATCACTATACAAGCAAGTCAAAATTGAATTTAAGTTTCTTAAATATCTTTCAGATTTGCTACCCTGGGGGTTGTACGGGATTGTAGTAATTAATTTCACACGCCATTTGAAAAGATTTGCCCTTAATTCCTCGCTGGTGAATTAAGTAGCGTTCTCGCTTACAATAACTTCCGGTAAACCAAAGTTTAAAAAATATTACTCTCTAAAGTTTACAACACCATACCTGAATTCACTTTCCTGAGAGGCCCGACCCAATTCCACCTTGTGAAGTCGTCCACCATGAGTAGGATGAGTTCATCCCGCCTTGAAGATATAGGCACTAGATCTAGGTCCAAATACATCCATGTAGACTTCCTGTCGTGGAAGTTCCGAAATACCTGCATGCAGCTCACACGGTCCCGCCAGTTGGTATGTTTACTCTAAACATTTTCTAAGTTTATCTACAGTGCTATCAGTAATTGTTTCCACACCACGGAACCACAGTTCAGAAATTAATTCGTCCTTACTTAAAAAAGTCCACTTTGAGAGCAATTTTTGGTTAAATAAATTTAACTTACCTATCACAACTTAACTAGACAACACAAGTTCTTGCCAAAGTTTTCTAACAAAGTTTATAAAAGTTTGTATAAGTTTATTAAAAATTTACTGGATACTTTACAAGCAGAGTGGTGCAGTCAATATAACGACTTGGATTGTGGATATTAATATTCCAGAGCATTAATATTTACATTATCAATAAGGTATCCAAGACGAATATAAAATATTTTTTTGATTAGTAAGCTCCTTGGGAATATTAAGTAAAATTTATTAATAGTTAACTATTAAATATTATCTGGTTTGTCTAAAATAAAAATCACAGCTCTAAATAAAAACAATGGATTTATTTTAAACTGGTAAATTTAATAAGTTCAACGTGACATAATTGGTATCACTATATTTTCCACAAAGAATTGACAAAACATTTAGTAAATTTAAAGTTCCTTTGGCAAGAAACAAAAATATTAATAACATATATCAAACTAAAAATCAAAGCTCTCTTGTAAAATACTATAATAAAGTTTTAACACAAAAATCAAATACCACGTTGGAAATAACTAAAATAAAAATGTTCACTTCTAAGTTTACTCAAAACTCAAAAAATAAAAATTTAAACTTCTCTTTACACTAGTTGAACCTTAACTTTCAAGTCTCTGCAATTCAGATTACAACTCTCTCAAACAATTATCAATGTTCAATTAATTTCCAATTAATAATTCACAATAAAACAGTTCTAGTTAAATATTAATAAATTACTACTTTTCCAAATCTCAATTAAAGTTATTAACGAAGTTCAATTTTAATTCACTTTTCTTGCAAACATGAACCAAATGTAACTTGTTTGATTCTATTATGCTCTATTTTTCCTCGAGAATAAGTTATTGAGATTGCTCTGTAGTTTCTATGAATTTAATTTTTTCCTACAAAAAAGACAACAACAAAATTAATTTAATATCAAATCAGGAAGACTATTTCAATAAAACGTACAATAAATTTGGTGCTTACCTCAAAATCCCTCGCTGAAAAAAAAATTTGAAACACGGCGCACAGTAATCAACTTAATCACGAAAATAACCAAAAGAGGGCGAAAATTATGAGCGGGCGCTTAAATACTTCCCTTTCCAATCAACTTTTCAGGACATCCGCGGTGTTCTCTCATTGGTCCAGCTGTATCAAACCAGGAGAACAATACTCGCAACGAGACAAGTTCTAATCAATTCAAGGTAGTCAACCTGCCTTCCTAACAATTTAAAACTACCAGTACTAACTTGCCAAAGGATTACATGTTCGTTTTTAACCTGACTTTTCACAATCTAATCTAAAATTAAGTCACAATATTTCGATCCCAAAATTTTTATTTAATTTAAGTTTTTATTAAAAAAATTAACCAATGTAGCTTTAAAAACGCTCATCAGAGTTTTGTAAAATTTTGGTTAGTCAGATTTCGATTACTTCATCTCTATATTCAGAATGTTTGTAGCTTATTTATTTAATGTCCAGGAACATGAATGCACAAAACTCGATAGATAACTGATAGGAAAGTTAAACTATCGTCTACCTAAAAATTTGAAAATTATATAATATTAGATTTTGAGCTCAAAAGGGAAGGTTCCTTCAAAGTGACTACAAAATTCAGTTTTTTTTAATGTAACGGTTATACATTGAGTTATGATTTTGATGGGATAGTGTACCTTCCGTTCACCCCAAATACTGATTGAGTCAGAATTATTCTTAACTTTGTATAATACTTTCTATCAATACTTGAAAGCTAAAATTATTCCAATACCGGAACACCGTAGGGGTTAGCCCCCTCATTTCTGGGTATAGCCAATTTTTCTTAATATTTTTAAAATTCTGTTTTTGAAGATACTCATTGTATGTTATCAACGTGTTGCTACGATTATCTTTGATTCATTCTTCGCGTACGCACGAAGTGATCAGAGGTGCTATTATTCAACACAGTTAAGAATTCTTTAAGAAGGTATTGAACAATAAATAGATTCTTGTTCTATAAATATTTTCACTACTCTCAGTACAAAAACACAGTACATTTTTGTATTATCCAGCAATGTTGTTATTGATCGAATCAATATAACACTAATATAATATGTGTACTTAATATTTATATTACTACTATGTCTGAATTTTTCAAATGTAAGAATTAAGGTAAAACACCAACATGAACTATAAGTTAGGTATTTTGAATTAGAGGTAGAAGTAAATATTAGGCCAAAGGGGTGTGTTTATCTATTTGCTCTTCTAAGACACATGCTTCAAAATTCTGCTCCCAAGCCTGTGAACCACGCACGTCAAGTTGTCATGATGAGCAAACTTTGCTGTAACGAATTTACTTTTTAGTCTCATATTATGTACTGAAGTTCATTTCTCGGATAATGCTACGGTACGTTATCGTTACAATGTCGTGATTTTAGTTTGTATTTATTTTTACTTTTGTACTTTGTTCACGTAGAACAAGAAGCTGAGGAAAATCCTCAATCCATACTTAGCCCTAAATGGATATTTATTTGCTACCGAGGTTATAGGATTTTAGGAATGGGTAAGATTGGTTGTAGTGACCACCTCCTATTGAGATCCCAAAAAGTAGAACCTATCCGTTTATACCAGTCATGTAATTTTCAAACACATTATAGTTCGAAGGGTTGTGCCTCGTCAAAGCGGATCACCACGATATTCAGGCTATTCTTTATAACATTAAGTGAGCTCTACACACTCTTAAGAGTCTGTGGACTAGAACTATCGATCTCGCCTTTTACCCTATATCTCCATATTTGTTTAAAGCGATTTGACGCTCCTGGGTGCGGAGGTATTGTCTAATATAACAATGATGCATTATTACTGTATAATTTATAAGCAAAATACTTTTTGAAATAGTCATTGTTCAATATTTATAGTAAGTAAGACATTTATAAAATAGTTACTGATTGATAAAATGATAAAAACTTCCCATAAATAATTTATAACTTTATGTAAGCATTCTTTAATGTAATATATTTTTAGATTTATTTAGCAGTTAAATGTTCTAATAGTTTGTCATTGTGTGAATTTAAATTAGGCTCCTCAAAAAGGTTTTAGTTAAAAGATCATTGTAATTAAAATTTTAAGGATAACCAAAAATGTGTTGTTTAAATACTATTTTTACTACTGGAAACCAGTTACCAATTCAAAACTTTTGATATCGTAAGTAATCACGATGGCGACAGATATTTTTGTTTCATTACTTTTGAATTAATATATGAGACTCAGTAATAACGCATTAATCTACTTGTATTACTTCAGGTAGCCAAGATATAAAAGTATTACTCGAAATTTCATCAAATGCACTGAGCACTCCTATCCATTTGAATATATATCTAAGGCAGAATCGTGTTTGAGCAAATTAAATATTTTCTCTATACCTAAGTAGAAAATAATGTGCTATAAAATATTTTATTCAGATATTTTTATTGCAAAGCGAGATATGTTTAGGTATGGTCAAGTTCAGTCATCTGTGCTGTTACGAACTTTAGTCTATACATCTTAGGGGATAATACTTCTTCAAGAATACAATCTGCGAAAATCCTTCTGAGATAACATCAGACCGTTTTACCAAATAAAAAGGATCATGCACACTCAACGTATTTAGGAGAAATTCCTGCCAGAAGCCACGTACTAACTTACTACGTGAGAATCCAAAAATTCCAGGAATATTTTTGTTCCGTGTAAGATGTCTCATGATACTGAATATATTTTATAGACCTAATTCTGTGTGCTGTGTTTGTCTCAAGCTATTGATACATTTACTGTATCACCAGCAATGTTGTTATGTTTGGCCCTCTCTGAGCATTAAAACAATTCTTTATTTGTATTAGGATATTAATAGAGTACTTTAAGTATTTTTTATATAATAATAAATATTATCTTTTATTTATAAAGAAATCCTGGTTGTAAAATAATCAATAGGAGACACAAGTGGGTGAAAAAAGACAACGACCTATTCATATTCCTGAAGCAGGCCACTGAAAAACAGTGTATTATTCAATAAGAGACCAGACAATAAATCCCCTTGCGTGCCATCCGTGATGTGAATACTCAACACATACCTAAGTCTGGATTTCCATAGTCTGTTCATGAATACAGATTAGGAAAATATACTGAGGTATTGGTACTACGTTTATTAGGTATAAGCTATACACTTAACCCTAAAAACTTAAATAAGAACAAGACTAAATTATAAATGTAAACATTGTCAGTTTATACTATGTAAAGAAATAATTTTCTCTTGACATTAATGTACTAGCTGTTACCCGCGGTTTTAAAAACCAAAGTCCTTATATTACTTAGTAAAAGAAATTGAGATGTAATACGATATGAGTCCTATACAAATTTTAAACGTAAGTAGGCATACATCAGGTAGATATATTATTTAAGTTCGTGGTAAATAGTATCAGAGTTTAACTTAATTATTATACAGTATCACGTTTGGCACGTGTAGGAGCATTTTTGGTTTTAATTTATTATATACATACCGTCAAAGCTGAATCTGCCTTGTCATCCCGATAAAGAAAAACACAAATCTCAGATCGCACAGGTCTAGGAAGCTTACTTCGGTCAAAAATCGTATATTTCCAGTCCTTGTCATATATTTCAGGTCTAAGATATTTCCAGTACTATAGTAGAGTTTGTCTCGTAGTTCTGACGAAGAAGAAATTATTTCTACAGGGTGAATATAAAGTCAGGACCCCCTCTATTTTTTTCTAGCCCTCTATTATATGAAAATCATTCATAGCTTTGTTACATTAAGGTTAGTTTTTATAACAGTATTTAATGCCTTATATTATTTTAATTCTTCACTGGCACAATTTGGAGTTTAAATTTACATATTAATGTTTTATTTACTATCTGCATTACACTACCGATCAAGCACTGTTTACTTATTATTGATAAAATTCAACTTCAAACAGATGTTTCAGAAAGTTTGTCGAACTATAGCTATCAACAGCTGTTAAAATACTTTCGTTATTACCAAAACATTCGAATGTAAACAAACTAATTTTTCAATTTCAATTCGACTTTATTTAGTGCAATGCATGTGTTATGGGTGGTAAAAAGTAATCTTAATGTTAATTCAGATCAAAAGCTATACCTGTTTCAAATTTCAGCACAATCCGTATAGCAGTTTCAGCGTGATTCGAGGACAAACCTCCAAACATCCAAATATCGAAACATTTAAACTTTCGCATTTATAATATTAGTGGGATATAAAATTATCTTTACATCTTATTATTATCATGAAGTAATAAAAAATATTGTACAATTATAAGTTTAAAAGGTTTTATTAACGATACAATGAACTATTGCTTGATAGTAACCTCTCTCCTGACGATAAAATTGATTAACAACAGATATACACAAGTTAATAGTTTGAAATGTTTTCCAACTAATTATTTGAATTTTGTTCATTTTGGTGCTAATAAATTAATTAATTTATTTATTCAACGGTCAACACCTTTAACAATAGTAATTACAATAACGTATATGGCGAATATGTACAATATAATGACAAAAATTTAACAAGCGATTGTAACATGCTATGATAGTATACATAAATATAAATCATTAATTTATAGTATAAATAACATGCAAAGATAACCAAAATTACAAACAAACCTTCAAACAAACACAAGCTAATAATATTAAAATTAAGTGGAAATCCATGCTAAACATCAGGCCATGCAAATATTTACGCCATATTGGAATATATGTATATATATATATATATATATATATATATATATATATATATACAGGGTGTATATTATGTCTGGAAACACCAAATATATCCTTTAATAATTTAAATATAAATTTGAAACCTCTTACAATCGTGATAGAGATTGGGCATCTACTTTTCGGAACAATGTTTTGTTATGTCACACCAACGGGGGACGTCCTGCCGAGGGTATCGTGAATATTCTTAATGGAAGCCTATACCTTGTGATACATAATTTTAAAGGTAATAGCTTACTGAATTGAATGCCACAAACCGCATCTCAAAGGAATTATTCTATCAGAAAATAGAGCATTTTTAGTATTGAAAATTTACTGATGTTCAACAATGTAATTTTAACATGGTTCTTGCTACAAAATGTGTTACACTAATTTTTTTAGCATTTTTTAAATGTTCAATTAAAATAAAATAAAACAATTTATTTTTAAGCTGGTTTCATTAGTACAAATTTACCAGTTTTTATTACAATGAATAAAAACGTATGAGTCACTTTCTCTGATTACTTATGAATCTGTACTTGGTGTTTTCCAGTCAGCAGGAAGGTTTTAAAGAGACAAAGGTCACTAGCCTATGAGAAACATTATTGTGTTATTAATCATCTGGTCTACAGGTTTCAGTTTGTTGAGCATGGAGCTTTCACTAGACAGGTCTAAGCTTGGGAATTACAAATGGACAAAAGGTCATATCATTCCTGTCGAGTTAATCAGTGTCTCTGAAGCATTGCTGTCAACAAGTTATCTAATTACAGTAGTTCAGTTTTTATTTGGCATTTTAATGGAATTGTCCTGATAGAGAACGAATTACTCTGTTGATGATGCGAGGATATGGCGATCGTCAAAGATCTTATCGGGAATGTTTGTAATTTGTTTAATGACACTTTCCCAGAAAGGAATCCCATAAGTGTTTTCAAACAATATATAAAAAACTATTGAGCGTTTTGAAATGACAGGGAGTGTACGTAATCGGCCAAAGTCGGGTAGGATACAATCTGCAACAGATGAAGAACATGCACTAGATGTTTTGCAAACATTTATTGAAGACCCACATACA